>NW_020449185.1:838486-883486 GCF_003343035.1 Apteryx rowi | reverse complement strand
CAGACAGTGAGCTATTCAGGCCAAGATGGGCTCTCACTTTGTGTTTGTCCAGGACCTGGCACAGCAGAGCACTGCTCCCATGTACAGAGCTTGGCTAAGGGCAGTGTCCCAGCAGTGTCAGCAGGAGGCACTGCCACTAGGTAATACCTGCACCAAGGGGCCAGCCAGGGCAGCAGAGGGGTAGATATTCTTCGAGGGGACTTGGCATGTCACATCCAGCAAGCCTTGTCCTCTGCGAAGCAATACTGATGCAGCAGATGAAGTGGTTTTCTGCAAGGACACAGCAGCCTTTCAAAAGGTAGCAAATGCTTTCTCTGAGTTACTCAGTTACACGTTCCAAACTCCCAAACTACACAAATCTCCTGAGAAAATGCAAGTCAGTCAGAGAGAAATCTTGGAGCCACTTCAAACGTTTTGCCAATAATTCATGCAATGAGATTAAAAAAGCCATTTCTTCCTTTGCCAAGTACACAGAGACCAGAGTGTTCTCTATTGTGTAGGAACATCACAGCATGTAGCATTTGACAAGGAAAGGTCACCGGGGAGGGGCCACAACTCCTTTTTTAAGAGGCTGCTACCGGTATCCTTTGGAAAAACTGGTTTTACTCTGTAGCAAAAGCCATAATTGAATGCCCAGCTAACTGGGCTGAAATACCTGCTTGTGGTTTCTTTTAAAGAGACTCCCTTGTTGGAGAGTGCTGTGCTCTCTACCCGACCTGGGCCTAATCTTTCAATGGTGTAAATCAGCAGACACCCATTGATTTATCCTGTCTGAATACTTTAGTGCTCTGACTTCACGTTGCGCTATGGGAAAGATACCAGGGAGCAAAAAATGAACTGAGAACAGAGGCTCAGGTTCAAAGGAGTCTTAGGGTATGATGTGCCTGATTCTCCTGGACTCCAGGGATGTAAGGCATCTTTTTCAAGCAAGTAGGGAGACTACTGGAGACTAGTCCTTAGTCAGAGGAGACAGGGCAGTGAAAGTCAGAAATTAGGAGCCACAACCAGATGACATGAATCTAGTTATTCTGCCCAGAGTGACTCTTCACACACCCATATAGGTGGGTGAGGAGTGAACTCCAGCCACAGTGGTTCTTCTATTATGTGAGTCACCTCCCTCCTTCTCTAAGACAACAGTTGTGGCCCCACAAAAATACAGCCACAGGGAACAGACAGGCTTCTACAAGACCGAGCATGAAGAAACTGCCTGGAGACACATAGGAAACATCTGAAAACAGAGTTTACTGAATCTAGTGGCAAGTTTATGGAATGGGAAAGGAGACTTCAAAATACTGTTGGAGATCTTTGCCAAAGCAACACAGTGGTGTAAGGACAGTTTATGGGACACCGCAACAAAAAAACAGATCTAAATTCTCCTCTCATTTTAACCAAAATGGAGCCATTTCATCATGATGGATTTCATTGTGTCATTATCAATTTATACCACATAAAGTGAGAGATGACCCTCAGTCCCCAGGGGATTTAGAAAATGCTACGGGAGTGTGAGGCGTTTACCAGGAGTCTCTGAAAATATCACTAGGAGCTGTCTGTAGAAATCATACAACAATCTCAGACATAGTAACATCCTTGCAGCAAGACACAATCGCAGGACAAAGAGAGGAGGCAGTGATATTAGAGGATCCATGGAAATAAGAATGCAGGAAATACCAGGCTGTCCAACCAGTGGTCTGGCTAAGCCCATAACCTGTCTCCAACAGTGACTGCAATTCAGAAAAAAAAAAAAAAAAAAAAACTCTGCAAGAGGTAATTATATAACAAGGCACAAGTAACAAGATTTTCATGCAACTTCCTCCCAATCACTGGCAGTTTTCAGCTGGCTCCTTCTGCACAGCAAATCCCATCCCAGACTTGTTTGTACCTTTATAATTCAGGCTTTCCTTGTGATCCATCTGAAATAGCCCATCTCTTTTTGTATCTTTCCAAGATCACGGCCTCATCAAATTGTTGTGCTGAGGAGTTTCATGGGCTAACAGTGCACTCGGCTGAAATAAAGAACAAAAAAAGTATTTCTTYTTACCAGTGGTGAGTTACTGCTAATTCAATTTCAGTGGCTGCCAATCATTGATTTCTAGAGGCCAACCGAAACACTACTTGTTTTGTTACGAAGCAGATATAGCATGCATTCTGGTACTAGTTTAAGGGTTTCTAGGAAATGGCTGGAGAATAAGAAAAACCTGTGGCAATAGCAGGATCTCTGCCATTTTTTTTGTGGCTGCAGAGGAAGAGCCTGGTGACTCAGGCTGATGGTGTGAACCCCTGGCATGCAGGGAAGGACTCACGGGAATCCTGGAGGATGCTGTTTGTTATATAGTTGCGGACACTGTTAACTGACAGAATTTGATCTCCCTTGTAAGCCTAACGGGCTGGGCTGATACAGGGATGCCAGTAAAACCCAGCAACTTCTCTGTGACTGTCACAAAAGAGCTGCTTCTTTACCTGAACCAGTGCAGGTTACACAGCTGCTGTTTACACCAGTGCCTGAGAAGCCTGCCCAGGAGGTGGTATGTGCACTACAGCTTACGCTGTTTCACGTTGGGACATTACGGAAAYGCTCAATGGAAATATCTGGGATAATATTCTACGAGGCAGCTGAAATTCCTAGGAGATAGAAACTAGGCCCTTCATTAAAAATGAGAATTTTCACCTTGATGTGGGAATTTCTTAGGACACACTGGGATGGGCAAACACGTAACAGGACCACTCATAAAAATTGTAAACATGCTTTAGTGATGTCCCCTTTCAAAAGGTCATTGGTGGCAAAACCCAACACAGAGCCAATGAAATTTTAATGTTTATGGCATTTACTTGTCACTGCTATCCAGCAAAGTCCTGAGACAAAACAAAACAAAAGTCCCACTTGATGGCAAAATAAAAAAGCAWCAACATTAGCAAGCAACATTTTACAAAATAGTAATGGGATCAGACCTGGATTGGAGAACATGAAATGGACAGAGAATGAGAAAAACCCATGGAAATACCAAGAGCTCTGCCATTTTTGGCATCTGGAGATAAAAAAACTGGTGGCTCAAGCAGACTGTAGGATCCACAAGGTATGTAGGGAAGGACTTGTAGGACTATTGGAAGATGCTGTTTATTATTCAGCTGGAAACACAATTAACACCAGTGGGATTTGATCTCCCTCATAAATGTGAACAATTTTTACTTAGAGCAGTCAAGTGACCACTAGAGCTTCTTCGGCCTGTGGGATTGCAGAGTACAGTTTTAAGCAGTTTTATTAACTTTAGTTTAAATCACTTCCAGCACTGATCCCCCTAAAGATCAAAGCTGCTCTATCATTTATATCTGGCAGGCAGTAAAACCCTTACGTAAATCTGTAAGCCCCCTTGTTAAGTTTAACATTMATCACTTAACACCACTTAGTAGCCAACCAGGGGAGAGTGTGTCTGCCAGGCCTAGCCGATCCCATCTGCATCTTTGTAGCGAGGATCCAAGGCTACTTAAAAAGAATTGAAGGCTTTGCCCAAAAACTGCTCCTCCAAAAGACACAGATGGGACATAGCCCTTGGAGAGTGCATCTTTGCCCCCCCCCCCATTTCATCTGTGTCCCTGTGGTAACTATGTCTGAATCCCTTAAGTTACTAGGAAATCTCAGAGAGCTGCAGAAAACATTTTGTGCCTAATGAGGCCTTCTTGGACCACAGTGTCATCAGACACTACCATGTCCTGCTAATGAGCTTCTCTGTGTGCAGTGTGGAGCTGCACTGAACTGAGCTCTCCCCATAGGACGACACGCCATGAACTGGCAGATTAAACTTTCCACTGGACCAGGGACAGTTGCAAGACACTGGGACRGCATCCAACTTCAGCTAAGCCAAGTAGGGATTGAGAACATGAATTTATAACCAGCAACCATCAATGAGGCGTAGGGAGTCGTGTGTACAGCATACACTTGGGGAAGAAGACTGGGGACTAGAGCAGAGTTGATTCCACCTAATGTAGGGCAAGCAGGACGCAAAAGGACTGTGTCCATCTAGTAGAAAAGGATTTGGGAAAACACAGAGGCAGGACCACAATGCCTCAAAAAAGAAACAAAGAAAAAGGGGAAATAATGGATATGTCCAACTAATGTGTGAAAGCAACAACTCTTTGGGTTTAGAAACCACATCCTTCCCTGTACAACCAAGGATGTTTGGAAGGAGCTGTAGCAGCCTTAGGCAGGGGCCAGAGTAGCACAAGGGAAAATAGCCCATCCCTGAGAGATGACATGTCTGGAAGGCAAATCATGAAAGAGGGACCAATAAAAGATCAGGGGGAAATGCTAAGGATGCTTATATATTATAGCAGCAGGAATGACACAAGATAACAAGAGAACAACTGGAAGATGGAGAGATGGATGTCATCCAGAAGAGAACTGCAGCTACACAACAGAATAGCTTCCACTCCCCTTTGCTGGTACAAGTGCGGTATCTCTGCTATGTGATGTGCCAAACCATTTCTTTGGGAAGCACTTTTTCTTGAAGTTTTCTCCTCTTCTTATTTCTCCCTTTCCCCCTCCTTCCTCTCTCCTGCTCCCCCCTCCCTCTAGGCAGAGATACGTTTCTCTCAGCTGCTTCTGTGCCTGTGACTTTACTGCATGGGGGAAGTCAGTCCGGAAGGTCACCTCTTTCATCAAGTATTCTATTTGCATCCAAAATTGTATGTACATGAAAAATGTGGTCGTGTGTTGCACCTAGCTGCAGACGCAGATGAAATTCTGTGGAAAGCCTGATGCACACTAACCTTTGCAGATGGTGCAGCTATTGCTGAAAAATGGATTGCTTAATAAAGCATATCATCCGACATATTTGCTGCTTGGCTAGCCAAATAGAAGTTGTTTTTTGCACAAATTTCCTTGTCAAATTTGTCAATGTTCATGTCATTTTTGCTTTAGGTCACAGAGCAAGGTGCAAATTCTTGGCATCTTTACTAGTTGCAAGCCAATTTCGGCTATTTCTAACAATGAAGTGTATTTCTCAGAGGATAAGACACTCACTTTATGGGGAGAAAAGGAAAACAGCAGGAAGTGGATAATTTTTTTTTCTGGGATTTTGTTGTTGTTTTCTTTCTTTCTTTTCTTTTTCTCTCTCTTTCTGAGGGCTAATCCGTGCACTCATTTAAGGACCTTGTCTAATTCATAGCAGGGAGAAAAGAGGCCTTTTATGCTGTTAAATGACTTATTCTGTTTGACTATTTGGTGCAAGATGCACATAGTTCTTTTTTTTGTTTGTTTGTTTGTTTTTTGCATTGGTGCACAGAAAATGTATCCCTTTGTGCAGGAGGGAAACTTGCAAGAGCAGAAAAGATCCATTCCTTTGGTATTCCCAGATGTGAAAAGAAGGGGATTCTCCCCTTCCAAGCGTTTGCTAGAAGCATCTTTCTCCATCTTCATTTTCTTAAGCTTCACAATGTCTTACACTTAAAGCCACATAATGTATCTGTTTTGTTTGTTTTCCTACCTGCTCTRTATTCTTTGGCTCTGCCTACAGAGACATCATGTTCCCAGATCAGAAGCCCTGTTTCCAAGTCTATTTCAGACCCTTTTGCAACACAATTCATTCCCAGACATAGTCATAGCAAGCAGATCAACTCAGCAGCAAAAGTGAAGAGTGCCATTACCACGTTTGCTATGATAACAACCTCAGCCAGGGGAGTCTTTTGAAACTGCAGCATGCTCTTACTGCACAGCCATAAGAAACAGTGCCAGTCCGTGGCTTTCTCCCAGGCAGTGGGGTGCAGTCCATCAGGAGGGCCGCAAGGTACCCGGAGCAGCTGATGTGAGCAAATATGGTGCATGCATGGGAAGGGCTGGAGCCTTGTTCCAGCCCTTCCACYCACGTCGTGCAGCCAAGCCAGGTCACTGGAAGGAGGGCACTGCTGGACCTCAGTGGCCACAGGTGCAGATCAGCACCTCCTCTTTCAATAATTACATGTGCCGTGCTGGCAGCATGCACTTTGGGGTGCAAAGCTCCACATCCACCCACACACACTGCAGTTTATCCAGCCCTCCATAAGGAAGATGGCAATTTAAGTGTCAGGTGGGTTATTTATTTTGCATTTCTCTTTCTGTTCAGTACCTTAGCAGATACAGTGCTTTACATTTCCTAGTAACAGACGCATTCCTCTCTGGGCTGTTTTATATTCCTGCAGCAGTTACATTTCTGTCTTTGGAGGATTCATTTCTCCCTGAATTTCCACCCCAAACAAAGTCCTTTATCAAGCATAACCTTTTCCAAAGATGCACCATTTGCCAAGTACATCCACCAGCTGATCTGCTCTTATAACAGGAGGACTTTGCTGCAGGACACAGACATTTGACATACTCCCATTTGCCGCCCAAAGAGGCTGCCCCTTCAGAAAGTACGTTCCTCTGCAAGGAGCATTTTGTTTACAAGGTTTATTTTGTTAGCAGGTGTATTCCCACTAGTAAGTTTTCCACTGCACCATTTTTTTTAAAGGTCTTGTTTGGTAGCCAGATAGCCGAGACTGCCTGTGATAAAGCCAGCACAAGTGATTAATAGCAAAGTCTCTGCCATTTTATTATTAATAGCAGTGTGTTGACTCAATTAAATCCAGCCTGCTTTTTTTGGCAGGCCTTTGCAATTATACATATCATTATGGGCTGCAGCCCAAATGCATCCTGGGAGTAGACCAGAACTCCACATTAACTTTTTCTGGCTCTCTCTTTGCAGGTTGGCCACTGTAATGTGTGGGCTATAACCAATCCGGGCTGCTTTGGGATGGAAAAATAGCAAGAAAAGGACAAATGGCAGAGGTGGCGATCACACCTAGAAAGGGCATGCTTCCCCACAGCCATAAACACCCTGGCAAGCACGCACTTGATCCGCTCCTCCACACTGAACCTCATAAACACAGTGTAATGTATCTGGACAGTACCTGTTCCCAGCAGGGGTGATTTTCCAGCACATTGAGGGTAGTGGATGTCCAGTAATTACTTCCAAAACAGACTCGCAAGCAGCTTGGCCTGGCTTGAAAGCGCACTGGACTGAGGTTCAAGTGGTTTGGGKTTTTTTTTTTGGAGATGGGTATGGCAACTCATGTTTCATGGTGATGAGAGACACACTGCTTAGCAAAGCTGGAATACCCCAGCTCAAGGTACCCTGGTGCATCCTGTGGGCAGTTCTGTAGAGCTGGACACTCTGTCCCTACCTTTTGAAAAATCCTAGCTGGTGTGCTGGGAGGAAAGACAATCTTGGAGTTAAGGCATGAGACTAGGACAGAGCCAAGTTAAGTTCTCAGCACTGACATAGATACCGTCTGTCATTGTAGGTGCATCTTATCTTCATACGAAGTTGTAGAGCACCTGCTGTAGCCCCCAAACTCAGATCAGTGAGCCATTCAGATCACTTGCTGTTCAGGGCCACAGAGTTTGGGTGCCCAAAGTGCCAATAGGGAGATGTAGACACAAGTGTAGGTTGCCATAGCTGGGGCTCTGGAGGAAGCTAGATTCTGGGAACCCTGGACAACAAGTGGTCTGAATCACCTGCGGCACTCTCACAGCCTTTTGTTACAACCCATCTGTAAAATGATGTCCTGCTCATCATGGGGGAAAGTTCTTTGTTGGATATGTATCTCAGACTTGTATATACAGCACCTAGCACAGTGGGAGTCCAATCAATTTTAGGCAGTTTGCCATCAGCCAGATAGCAAATTATGGTGATGCAGTGGCTGAAACAACAATCAGGCCTGGCCCTTTGCAAAAGCAGCACATTTTGCCCAGCAGCACTGCCCCATCACTGCCTTTGCAGACTGAGTGGGCTCCATCTTCCTGCAACTTGCTGCTAACAGGAACTGGCACCTGCAGTTAAATTCTCTAGGATGTATGTGGTCTATGATCCCTCTCAGTATGACTGCTGGATTTTTTTCTCCCAAGCCCACTGCTCTTTACAGCTGCAAGTCTAGATTTTGCTTTATAATGCAGCCTGGAAACATCCCATCTTCCAGCAGGCACCCAGGCCACAACCCCTCTCCATGTTGCATTAGAGGAGATCCTAGCAGCCACAGCTGAAGCCCAGGAAAAAAAAAAATTAGATCTCATTTCCCACCACCTCAACAGGGGGAGCTTTGCAGCTGAAGGGTCTGTTCAGCTTGCAGTACTTCATCTTCCAGAAGCCCATTAAGACAGAAGGGCGCTCCGTGCTTTCCATCCCAGCTTGGCCTCTCTCCATCCATTTTGTCCATCTGGTTTATTTTGCTGGCATCAGATAATCCACAGCTGTGGGGCTCTTGCTAAACCAGGGTGGAAGAGTTTTAAGAGTCTGGCCTGTAATTTCCTCCCAGTGCCTGCAATGCCTTTGTGGAAATACTACTGCTGCTGGGCAAGGGAGTGCAGAAGAGCTCTCCTGTCCACATTTCCCAGCACATCGCACAACAGTTGCAGAGAGGACCTCATTTGTACCCAGCTCCGGCCAACAATGAAGTTGATGATTGCAGAGGGGGACTGTAGCACTGCCTATGGGTGACAGACTGTTTCCCACAGACCCCCGAATTTGGAAGAGCAGTGGAGGTCCTCAGGGAAAGCTCCCATCAGTCTGCACAGATGCTGAGCCCCTATAAGCCTCTCCTGGCTGTCACAGACAAGGGACAGTCCAGTTGGCACCCACAGCTGAGCCCTCTCCTGTGCAGAAGTGTTGCTGTCTCTACAGACCTGTTTCCCACCACCACCTCCCTTGCTCTGTCCACTCCAGAAGGTGAATTCCCTCACCTATGGCCAGGCCTTGGCAGGGGAAGTCTGAGCTCTCACACCCTTTCTGAGGGCCAAAACAGAGCTTGTGAGGGGTGTAGGCCTCCCCAAGGATCCTGAGCAGCAAGAGCAGATGCCACCAATAGCAACACTGAGCTCAAGGGGATGCCACCATGCCTCCTCGGGAGGACTCAGGCAGTTCAGCAGGAGAGGACAGGGTGTGCACATAGCAGTGGCGTGTGTGTGTGGGCAGGGGGGAGGAACCAGGAGTGTCAATGGAGACATTTAGTTTTGTTGCAGAAGCTTGTATTTCTCCACAGATCTAGACAAAACAGGCTACAGGTCCATGGCTGTGGCTTGCAAGAGTGCCTCTCCTAAACAGTATGCCTGCTTTGCCCATCCTTATAACCAGCCCTAGCTGCAACAGGAAAGACTCTTGGTCTTCATCCATGGCCTACAGAAATCTATTTGAAGATGATGGTGCTCACATGGACTAGGTGGGACCACAGCAGCCTTGTCTGTAAAATGACTGAACAATGCTTCTTTGTTTAAAAATATGCTAAGAACTTAACATACTTGTTCTGTTTTTTTTTTTCTTTCTTTTTTTCCACTGGGAGTCTCATTTTGATTTTCAGCTTCATGGCACTGCCCACCCATGGAGCTGGGCAGAGGAAAAGGAGGACTTTTGCAGGGTATTAAGAGCAACAGCCAATTGTCTTTCACACACACATACTTCCCCCACTGCCATATAAGCCAGACCCAGACTTGACCCACATCTCAAATGTGGCTGAATGGGACTTCAAGCCTTCCGCTAGCAAATCCAGCCATTGCCCAGTGCTCCCAGAGTTTTGGTATCTAAAGCAACATATCTAGAGTAATATCATATCTCTTTCTTTAGACATGGGGCTACTGCCTTCCCAGTGTGTTTTTTGTGGTTCCCTCACCTCAAGGCCTTTTTATTTTTAAGGGAGATGCCAGACATTTGGAAGAGCCAAAGTTCACAGCCCATCAGCCCATTGGAAATGAACTAGCATTTTGATTTATTAGCTCAGTGACTCCTTTCCTCTGAGACTTCCCTTAACCCCAGGATGAGCGACCATCAGAGAGGAGATGATCAGACATTTGCAAGGGCTGTCTCTGTCGCCCCAGGACCTGTTAGTGGGAATTGAGCTGGTTATTGCTTCTCTGTTATCAGTTACAGCAGGAGCTTCCTTGCCTTGTGGCTGAGGCTGCGTTGTATCAATGACTCACAGAACATAACTAAACCATGTAAAATGTCATCCTGTGTTTGCTATTAATAAGGTTTCAATTAATAATACAAATTTCCAAAAATACCCCGAGCCTGAAACTCAGCGCTGTGCTGCCTAGCAGAGCCAATCAGAGAGCTCTCAGATTCAAGCTACAATTAAGTAGCTTTGCTTTTCAGGAGAAATCATTCCTCACTGCTGTGGCTGGAAAATTCCCTGACCCCACCACATACACAAACTATATTGCCTCGCATAGGATAAGGCCTCCTGTGACTTAAAGGATCTGAAGAAAGCTTTTAGGTAGGGATGGGAAGGTTTTGTTTTGAAACACCACAAGACCTGTGTGCCCAATGCGCTTTTTTGCATGAGTGTTGTACGCTCTGCACACACATAAAGGCAAGGATAAGGAATATATTGTCATGTACCTGGCACCATGGACCCTCCACTGCCTGCACACAGCTCACCTCTCCTGGAGGAAAGTATTCTTCTCTCTGGTATCCAAAACCACTCAGTATCCCCAAGGGCATTCTCTTGCATGCACACACACACACACACACACACACACACTGAGCAAGGCATCTTCCTTATTTCTGCATCACCCGTGCAACTCCTTTCCTGTGCCTACAGCTATACACAATCTCTTGCCGTCTGTACATCTCTATGGCCACAACGCATACGTTCCCTCAGTAAGCGGGCATGCAGACAGACTTATGCACTCACATACACACACACCACCCCCAGGAGGAGCTCCAGGTATTGAGAGGTAATCCTCCTGCTCAGGGAGCCTGGTGAATGGAATAATTAATTTTCTGACAAGCATGAATATCACGCAAAGGCAGCAACCYGGATATGGTGGAACATTTCCAGCCAATATCCATGCGATCCGGATATTTGGATTCACCCATCCCCAGCCTCTGCTCTCAGCAGTGCTGACTGCAGCAAAGCTGAGCTTGCTCTGCTGATTGGGAAGGCCTCCCGGATCTGGCTGGCTGGCCTGGATGGTAGAAGGCAGCTGAGCTGCTGTGTGCAGCCCTCTCTCCCTTGCCACTGAAGGCAGAGAGACCTTGCTAGCTCCCATCCCTCAACCCACTGCTCCCATACAAAAAGAATTGCTCCCCAACACTCCCTCCTCCTTCTCTGGTCTCTGGGGCAGAGGAGAGAATTGCATGAACAGCATCAGCCTGCTCAAATCCAACAGTCCTCCCTCATGGAGAATTTAGGGCAAATCCCTGATGCAAGAACACTAATTCTCTAGCCTACAAATCTGATTTCTATCCACCCCAGTCTCCTTCCATAATGGCTTAAGCCAGCTTATTCTCCTCCATCATATGGAGAGGGGTTAAAAATGCTTGCAGAAAGCAACTGTACATCCTACACCTAGGGGACAGAGGAAGAGGGGATCTTAGAGAAGGACAGGGGGATGCTGGACTGGATGCCATTCATAGCCAGTGGTCCAAACACCACTTGAAAACAGAAGATCCCCAGTTACAGAGCTACAATCCTCCTAAAGAAAACAAGATATGCAGCTATTTGCTTCTGTGCAAAGGGCATTTTCAAAAAATTAAGTCTCACAGGGACAGAAATAAAATGCAGGGGAAAATTCTGCATGCACCTCCCCAGACTTGCAAGCAAACCAGGTGATGTAGTGTGTAACTGTGGTCTGGAAGGTAAGGGCCCAGCAAGCTGTGAACCACAAACCACAATGGTGGGGGAAGCAAAGCAACAGTTCAGCTGCTTATAACACATCCAAATTTCTGATGGGAAAAGGTTCCTCACTAGAAGATCCTGACTATGAAATGTGGTCCGTTCCAGAGCCAGAACTGATTTGCCCATCATGCCTTCCCAGCCACAACTCAGAGGTTCTCACTCCCACACACCTCTGTCCCCCATTAAAAGGGTCTGGCCACCGGAACCTGCATGATCACTCTCTAATAGTGAAATGACAGTAGTAGTGTAGTGTTGTGGGGGCTGCATAACTCTGTAAAAAGCTTTGGCATCAATCCTTTCCTAGTATGTGGCTTGCTCCTCAGACTTATTTCTAAGTGTTACTCTCTAGGGAGAGCTGTGTTTTGAAGATCCAATCCAAGAAATGTAGGAAGCCCATGGGAGTTTTTCCAATAGTTTCAGTGGGCTGCAAACGGGGTGGATGTTTTTGAGTGCGCTCATTTATACTACTAGAAATAATTATGACTAATACTGCTAGAAAGAGGCAGAAATAACATTTCACATTTTAAAAAGAATGTTCTTTTTCCTGAGCATTCACAGAAAGCTGAGTATCTGGATGCAAAAAATGGCCAAAGACTCATTCCAAGAACTGCCGTATCTCAGGAGGGAGCAGGTACATACAATCCAGTGTATGTCTCAAGGCAAATAACTTGCTTGCAACAGAGCTACAAACTCAGATGACTTTGCCAAAGATAAGTGGGAACGGCAGCACAGAAATGGCAGGAAACAAGGTGTTTTCATCAAACTGAAAAGGGGTAATGTTCAGCCAGTGTGGCTTTAGTATAATTGACCAGTCTAGATGGAAAGATTAAAAAATGGGCTTACCATGTTGGAGATCTGCATCCCATTCCCAGCTCTGCGTTCACCTTTGTATGTGAGCAGGGACAAGTCACCTCAGTTCTGCAGCTGTAAGATGAACACAGAAATGCTCAGCTTGACTGTTTCTCCTGTAAGCATCTCAGACCACAAGCTCATCAAGAGCTCAAGTCAAGAGCTAGACCAAGACAGAGATAGCACTAGTTGCCTTGTAATAAGAGGAACCCTTGGTGCTGTACTAACATCACAAGCATGTATGGCTGGAGACTCACAGGTATGATCATTTGCACATTGCCCGAGATAACACATGTGTATCTATCCTCCTTTTATGGTGCCACGCACATCACATCAGTCTCTTAACACGTCCCACCTCTTAAGTGTTTTTATCTTGGAGTTCACATCAAAGAAGAAAACAACCAGCACAACTATTGCCAAAGGTCCTGAGGCCAGGAACTTAATGGTATACTCCGAGGGGGAATTTACAGAGGATTTTCCCAAGTGTTCAAGTCTGAGCCAAGCTTCAACATCATAAAGTCAGCTTTCCATTGTGTAGGTTGAGCTTYTTCTATTAACCTTCTGGTTCTGATCCTTTCCGGTACAGTTGAATCTTTGTTTTTTTCATCCACAATCATGATGCTTAGAAATTTATCTAAAGATTGGAAGATCCTCAGGAAATCACTTCACTCTGGAAGCAAAGGCTCTAAGGAAAAAACCACAAACTAAAAAGCAAAAATACCACGTCTTTTATTGGGAACTGGTAATTAACATTCATGTGTGTATAAAATCTCTTAATCTTTTTCTCTAAGACAAGCTAGGAAAAGAACTCAAGGGAAATATCTTACTGTAACATTGAGGCTTACTAGTAAAAGCAGAGTCATGAAATAAAGGTCCTTAGTCATGTTGAACTTGCTTTTTCAGCTCCTGGAGTTGTTGTCCATCCACAAGAGCTCAGTATGTCGCTATTTATATTTGTTAATAGGTACCACAAAAGAGAGAAAGGATTGTTGTGTAAGTCACTGCCCCAGTCCAGAGTACATCGGGAGATTCCCACGGATATATACAATACAGAGGCAAACAAAGAGATCGAAATATCTGCCTAGTAACAGACACATTTAGCTTTTCAAAGGGTGACAGACCAATGTGATGAGGAATTAGTCAAGACAGAGGATTAGATCTGGGTCCAAACTCCACCTCCACTCCACTTTCCTCACTCTGTTTTCTGATCAAGTTTCAAATGGAGCAAACATGACTTCCCMGCCTTGTGGCAATGAGCTGAGGCTGCTCTGCCTGAGACCCCGAGATTAAAACAAACAAACAAGTGGCATTTTCAAGAGTACCAAAAGGCCTTAGGAGCACAAATCAGTGGGATGTGTGTTCCTAAGTCCCTCCACTTCCAACCCTAGGAGTAAAATAAAAGGCAGAGGATATGCATTGCTGCTAGGCTAATGAAGCTTGATCTTTCCACCTCCCATTTATTCTTTAGTTTTGCTGCACATCATTGATATTGCATTCCCATATCTTTATGGTATACATATACACATGCACATACATTTCATAAACAGGCACATATATATGTATATAATATACACACACACACAGAGCTATTCCTATATTCTATACAGGGCAATGTGCTTATATGTGTAAAGCAACTGGGTATTTACAAGCTGTTTCTATGGTTATAATATACATCAATATTATGAACTGCTTCATTAACCTGTCAATCAAATTGTTTTCCCTCTTTCTCTTTATCCCCCTTCTGCGTTACTCTGGAAGAGAAGCATGTGTGAGTGTCAAGGGTACTATTTCAGACARTACAGACACACATGGACACACGGCCAGAAATTAATATGGTTTCATTGCTGCCTCCCTGGGAGCTTGGCTGGGCCTACCCTCTGGACTTTGCTAGCCACAGAGATGCCTCACATAGTCATTTATCACCCGGCCACTGGACAGGAGCACTCGGGGCCCTGGCGTTGCTCCCTGGGCAGCCTGGCTGCTTCACAGGAGGAGGGGCCTGTCCACAGCCTGTGTGCAGTTTGGAAGCACTGCTGATGGGCTAGTCCCCAATAAACCCCCCAAAAGTGCTGATGTGCTGAAAGCAGCTGACACTGATGGATCTGCTCTCATCTTGCCTTTCAGTCCCGCTGCAAGAGAGGAGAGAGAGAGGAAGAGAAACAAAGGCAGAGATTAACTCTTTTGTCACAGAGCTCTGCAGTTTTACAAGGCAAGATAAAGCTGCTGTCCAGGTTGGGTGCAGATGGGACCAGCTCAGCACAGTCTGTCTGATTCTCTGTGGAGTCCAATGTGGGAAAAAAAAGCCTGAACTGCACAATGATTTACTGACAGGGCCTTATAACTTTCCTTGCAGTTGTGACCATAGCCAGGGAGACCGAGCAGGGACACTTCTCGCAGACCTGCACACCACCCATTAAACCAACAACTCTACTTGCACCCTCACTGCAGTAAGCACAACACAACATTGATACACCCAGATAGACAAATTCACGCAATCTGATTAAGCATACACAAGTGCAGACATTTGAGGCATGACACACCTGCCACTCAGAGCAAGACACACTCCGGTGGATGCAGTCTTACTAAACATAGACATCCAGCTGGATTCATACATTCCTGTGTAAATAACCACAGGGTGAATTTTGCTTGTCCGTGATGCTAGGCAATTCAGACTCCTCAGAGCAGGCCTCAAGCTGCCATTCATATCTCCCTCACTAGAGCCACCTGAAAAGTTTTAGTATCATTTCATTTGATCATAGTAAACTTTATTAAAACTGAGCTTTTGGGGGAGCTGGATCCATTTGGACCAAGTATTTACTGAGAATACTTACTGAAATATTTGAGGCTCAGATATGAACTGTCAGTCTGCATTTCAAAGTCATTGGGCTATGCAAAAAATGTTCGGAAGTTTTATTTCTTCTTTTGCTGTTCTAGAAAGAAACAGCAACAGTTGCCATGGAGCAGAATTGCCACCTCCAGACCTTCTCCTTGCTACCCTCTCTGCTAAGGAGAAGCAACATGCCCACACACAGATGTGCTTTCCCCCCACATTAGCTGTGTTTGCACTGAACTGCACATGTAGAGTTTCATACCGTCTTTCAGCATCTTCACACAGCTGTATCTAGCACTGTCAATGTCACAGGCACAACAGGATCCTAAATTCTCACATGCCCCAGACATACACCCAAATGCCCTCAGAAAGATAGACTGTGCTACATAAAGCCTGAGTACACAAGCAATTAAGTGTATTACTAATACTAACAAAAAAAAATGATCACAACAATGATAGTGACGATTGTTATTAGTAAAAATGATAAGCAATATTCTTTTTCCTGTGCAAAAACTAATTTAAATGGTAACTTTGGTTTTCATTAATTTGGAGAGGATGAGGAGGGATGTTTTTTCCAGGTTTCTCTCTCTCTCTCTCTCTCTCTCTCTCAAAAAAAAAACCCAAAACAAAACAAAAAAAACCCCCTCTATACTGAAAACGTGATTTCTCAGTTTCAACTGAAATCTCCAAATTGTGCATTTTTGACCCCCCCCCCCAGAAAAAGAGAGAGACACTCTGTGTCACTAAAAAGCCACTTTTTTCCATGAAGAAACACTGCACAGCTCTAATTCTTGCCTGGATTTTTCAAGCCTTGTTTGTCCTGCATTTGTATTGTACCTCATGAGCATTCCCAGAAGCTTCAGACAAACCGATCACAGGGTGAAGTGCAAATTAACATGAGCAAAGGGAGCAGGAGCTGGCCCTGCCTGAAGGGTAGGAATGTTTCTGGGTGTCTGTCAGGATGGGGGCCTGGTAGTGCCAAACCCAGTACAGCTTTACAAACACACAGAAAGAACCTGTCAGATCTGCAATTCATCCATCATAAAGCACACCAATAAAGACAAGTACATTACACTCGGACATGAACACACGCTGAAACACAGACGCGTCACCACACCAAAACCTCCCGTTCTCACATACACACTGCTGAACCTGCAATCCTTCCTAAAATGCAAACAAGATCTCCAAGAAGAGAAATTAAAAATATTTTGAGGGTTTTTTTCCCCCCGTAAGAAAAGGGCCCTTTTGAGAGAGAAAAAAAGGGGGGGGGGGCAACATTTCCTTAAGAACTATTGACAGGGGTTTTTTGCTACATTTTTACCCTTTCCCCCCCCTCTTTTGCCCCTTATTTCCTTTTAAGGAAAAATTATGAAAACTAAATCAGACACCCAAAGTCTAATAGAAGCTGGCAGAATACTTCTGCAAATGTCTGGAGAATAACTTAAARTGAAAACTGAAACAGAGGGTCTGTTCTAACCCTGAAAACAACTTTGAAATTTCAGACTTTCCTACCACACATAAATAATGTCACCACCTCAAATGCAGACAGTCTAGGAAATAAACCCACCAAGGAATTATTGATCATCTCTTTACACATCCTTAATAAAGTCTTGGTCTAAAATCTATCCACAATATGCTATCCGACACACACTGAGATGAAATATTCTGTGTGCTCTTGGCACCCAACACTGATGAACCATTTGTGAATAATCCACAAAATTCCACATTCTCAGYAGTACACTTTTCTAGGGCAGTGATTTTCAACTTTAATTTTGTCTGTGGGTTCTTAAAAATCAGCCTTTGCAGGGCTTAAAAAAAAACCCCACACACTCTGTAGACTGTGTACAGTTGATTGAACTTGCCTTTCTTAGTGCCCATTGCAGGCTCGCTTAGGAATAGACCCTGAAGCTGAGATTTGCTGCTGCTCCCTTTAAAAGAAGGGCTATGTGAACTGCCCAAGTTGTTGTTACGGAGGCTTCCAGTGCCAGGGTTAACCTGGCCATAAACACCYCTGAACAAAACCCGCCTCCCTCTCCATCCGAGACTGCTGACAGCACTGAGAGCTGCTTAAGCAGGACACTTGAGCAAGCGCCTGCTTTTAAGCGCATGAAGAGTGCTGGTGGAAAGGTGAATTCCTCGTGTGCTCCTGCGCCGTGGAGAAGTGGGGCCCAACCGGCAACTGCGAAGCTTGTCCTTCCCCTGCCTGCAGGCTCCAGCCCTGCTCCCAGGGAGACTGCCCCAAGAGGCGAGCAAAGAGGCCTGGCCAGCACTTACCTTCCCAGCCCAGGCATCCTCCCACCCCAGCTCAGCACCCTCCACTCCCAGATCACAAGGGCCCATTTATTTTAAGATATGAAATTTGTGTTGTTTCTTTATTGTGCTTTAATGAAACCCTGTTTATTCTAGGCTTTTAATTCTTTCCATCTATTATGTTTAGACAACTCATTAACAATCATTTGTTATCATTAGACTTCAATTTTAAGCTCCTTTTCCCAGAGGAGGCAATGCAGTGCTTTTAAATATATTTGCATCATAAACAATTTCAGGGCCCTGTGTGTCATATATTACACCGGCCTTTCTTCCCTTGTTGCTAGCCCTTCTGCTTACCTGGACCTGTAAGCCCTGAAAGAGCCTTGCTGGAATTTTGACTTGGTCTAGGGTGATGCTCATTTCCCTCTGGGCCTGGAGCCATAGAGGCTTCTGCATTAGGACAGCAGCTTGGTGCATTAATAGCAAACTCTTGATTCACAGGTCAAGTAATGGTGAGCTGCTCTTTCCACTGGGATTAATAGCTCCATGCTGTAGCCGAATTCATTAGGGCCTGTTAAAGAGATCACACTAGCCTGGGATAATGCGTAGGCCTCATTCTGCTCATTTAAGGTGGTTCAGCTCCACTGGCTTTAGTGAAGYCATTCCTGATTTGCAGCAGGGTCCCTTGTGTGCAAGCTAGATAAGGACTACCTCACACCTTGCATTCACTGACAGGTCCCAGTGGGCAAAAATCTGGTTCCCATTGTGTAAGTCCAGATCAACATTCATTGAGGCTGCAAGGCATCCCTTGGATTTGAACTGGTGTCAGCGTATGGAGTACAGCCTGCAGTATGATGAAATTTGCTTTGACAAAARAGGTCTCTTATATTGTATAGAAATCAGTAAAAGAGTTGCCTCCCCCCCCACCCTTTTTTTCCTAAGTTTTGCTGAGTGCTGCCTTTATCATATGCCGCTCATCACCAACTCCGACCAAGAAAATGCAGAAGAAAAGAAATTACTAACCTGAAAGCCTTTTGTGTATGTTTTGATCTCCAAAAGCTCCTTTCAAATTTCACTGGAAAAAAGAAATTTTTTGGACATGCCCGCTACATCCACTCTTTCCCACACCCCAGTGAGCAAACTGATGACACATTGGTTTTAAGGAAGTTTGTAGATTATTAGTGACATTGCTAAATCTTTTGTCAGTGCCAAGTTTTGTGCTGGTGATAAAGGGATGTCACTATCATCTTGATATCAAGATTTTGCTTCTAAAGCTCATCTGCTGACGTTATCCCATGTCCAGTAACATGTCCAGGAATATGCACTTCCGGGTTACTGCATTTCAGTGCAGCCCCTACACGGAGGGACAGTCCAGAAGAAAGTCGCTGCCTAAAGGCCTCAATTCTGCATAACTATATGCCCAAACTTAACTTTAAAGACCTGAAGGCCATTCATGGGCCTTTCACCTATTCAGAAGTCCCTTCATACTGCTAAGGGCAAAGAAGATATCACACAGTCAAATTTTGCTGCCTAGAGCATCACGTGGTTGTTTTTGTCCTCCTCACCCCAAGCTGACCAAATCTGGTTTGGGGGAGCGGAAAGTGGGATAACAGCTACCCCACAACAGTTGATACAAAGTTTGGCCAGTCCTACACACACACGCAGGGAAGCAGCAGGCTGGGCTACTACAGCTGCTATAACTTTCCATGTGGATGCCTTGTAGCTTAAATTCTACAACCTATGCTAGAGATAAAGATGATCACAGTTGAATGTTAAGCTCCTCTCTGGTGTGACAGTCTGTGGATTTACTGTTGCAAGTGCTTGCCCTCACTTTAAGGCCTGAAATGTGCCTTGGCAGGAGCTGAGATTTGCCAGCTAAAAGAAGTTTATAGCTGGAGGTACACAGGTCTTGGTTTTAAGAAAGAAATGCTGTAGATGRTGCTTGCAAACAAGGCTCCACCCTGCATGCTACTTAAATTCCTGTAATTTTCTATTCTTCCTGTTGTTACTTTGATCCAATTAAAGTCAAGGCAGTTAAGTGAAAAGTCATGATTGGCTAATTGGATTTGGGAATGCAGAATACCCATCAGGGGCCAGGCTTAATTTAGGTTTTCCTCAAAATTTCTAAAGCCACTGGCAGGCTAGAAGAGGCAAACTCCATCCTTGGATAGCTCCAGCTCAGAGAAAAGGGATTGATTGCTGAGTGAGCTCCCTGCTGCCCTGTGACCATGGAGTTTTCACAGATTTCCAATTCCAATGTCTGTCAGTTTTCTTTTTGGTTTTTTTGAATCCTCCTCCTGCAATAGTCCTGTTCTCCCACATGCCCCTTCTAAGTCTCTTGTCTCCAGCCTGGCTGTGCACCATTCACTCTCGCTTTCTCTAAATATCAGCATAAGTGCTCCTCCCTTCTGCTCTCCCATGTTTGAGAGGGATACTTCTGTGCAAGAGTCATATGTGATTGAACCTGCTCTTCTGAATGGTTTTGAATGTAATTTAGATTTTTTTTTTTTTAAAGCAAATTTGGCCTGGACATTTCAAAAATCTCAAATATCTCCAACGCGGCACCCCAAACACAAGACTTCCACTCACTAGACATCTTTAGAAGTCTGGCTATTAATACTTGTAAAAGTTTGCAGCACCGAATGTTGGGAAGAAGAACCACTTGAGCCATAGCCTGACATGCTTCTGCTCCTATTGAAATAGGAGAGAGAGAGGATCAGCTGAAGAAACAGACACCCTCTCCCCTACCTCTTGCATTTGTTGCCATTATAAGGGAGTTAAATCCTGTCCAACAGATGGATCACCAGGCCACAGCAGTCCATGGCAGTTCATTGCAAGGTCAAGATGGGAGGTTTTGTAATGGAGAGGACTACGAAGAGTCTGGAGAAGACATTCACCTCAAGGAGTGCAAGTGACTTGATCTTGCTCCCAGAAAATGACAACTCTGCAGGAAACACTTTCAAACTATGTTTGACTTTGTCAGCAGGACTCAGTGTAGGAAACGCAATCCAGAGGAAAAGAGAAAGATTAAAGACCTGCAAAATTTTTGGTTCACAGTAGCCCAGGGAAAGGAGGAGGTTTCCTGGGTGCAGATAAGGGTCAGCACGAAAATTTTTGCAAAATTTTGTTTTCAAAAAATAAGTTGAATTTCTAATAAAGTAGCAGTTATTTGTGAAACAGGTCTGCCAGCCTCAGATTGTATGATTCTTATAAAAATGTGCCTTTTCCACCCATAGGGCTAGCATTTGAGGGTTTCATTGCTTTCAAATGAAATTTTTTGATTGCTTTCCTTTTTTTTGAAGGAAATCAGTATTTTATTTTGGCTGACAACTGTAATGTAAACATGCTACCTGCCCATCTATTTCTAATCCCATCAAGGATTTTTTTTAAGGCTCGTTTCAGCTCAGTCCTTTTTCACAAGTCTGTCCCCTTCCACATAAGGATGTTGCTCCAGGAAAATCTTTAACATCAGCTCCGTGTCAATGCAGAAGTCTAAGACGCATTTCCCTCCCCGTAGCCGTGCCAATATTGGATCACAAGCCAAAAAGTGCCAGGACCTAAGTTTCTAAGTCCTCCTGGTATTGGCATCAACTGCCTCTCAGAATCTGGCCCCTGAGGCGTCACAGTTGGCTCTTGAAAAGGTAAAGGTTTCCTCCTCAAAATCACAGTCCGTGCAAGTTTGTGTTTTCTGTGAAAATTAACATGCTGGACAGCAGATGGGACAAACACACGCTAAAGGCCAGATCCTCATGTTGGTTACATCAGCATCATCTGCAAACTTGATGAAACAAGGGCAAATGATGGAACCAGAGCAATTTACACAAGCAGTAGGTCTGGCCTCCTGCTGCCTAACAATAACAATTTGAATTTTCAGGCAGGTTGAAAGAGAGAGGGAAGGAGGGAGAAAAAAAAATCTTCATCCAAAATTCCAGCCCACTTTAGAGCCTCCCTAACAGGACCCATACTGTGACACTTTATAACTGATTCAGATGTTTAAAAAAAAMCATGAAAACAAACACACTTGTCAAACAACAGGCTCCACTCCCCTTTGGAGAGCCAAACTGCCCCCAGGGATACAGAGGTGACTTAATTTCCCCTTTCTGCTCCCAGTGCCTGATTTCCACCTCTGAGAATTCCTGTTTACAGCGAAAATAATTATGGGTACGATCTCATGGAAGTTACTGGCAGCATTCTGAAAAAGAGCAAAGCCCACAGTGTTCAGATTGTAGAAGGAGGAAGGGCACACGGCATTTTGTGAACAAACATCCTCTTTGGAAAACCCTGTCCTTGTGGAACAGTGGATCCAGGTCCTGAACCTATTCTCCCCATCCAACTGTCCCCTTGATTCTTGGCCTTCAGGTGTCATTATTCATTGACTTGAGAATACTCACTCCTACTTATCATTCAGCTCTTTCATGACTTTTTTTCTGACCACCCTCAAGACCAGAATGCCCATGTGACTTTGTGCTTCTGCCTGAGCCTTCCTCTTCTCTAGATTTCACACTTACATGTCTTATGTATACAAAGTCTTCAGCTCCTTCCACTCAAGTCAAGTGTAGACACTGCCCATTTATTCTTTTAAGCTTTTCAATGGGAACTGGGCACTTAACTCCCTTAGGATGCTGTGAAAATCCCAGCTGGACACCAGGGGCAACAGGGATTATCTGCCTAAATAGCCAGACCTGAGAGGCACACTTGGATTTCTGACAACAGTGAACCTAGAGTAAGTACCTCTGGTTTTGGATCCTTCAGTAAGCATAGAACAAAGATTTCTGTGCTCTCAGGTCAAATATGTCTGCTTTTGGGACAAGCTTTCTGGGCCCATGTCTGGCATGTTATCAGATTTGTTTCTATTAACCTTGATCCAGTGCTCATCAAGTTAATGGTGACATTCCGCTGGGTCCTGCTGGTAGTCCAGAAATGTTCCACACCTTCCCATATGTAATAATTTGATTTCCTCCCACTAATTTTCTCCACAGGGAGCTTCAAGCTGTTAGAAGGCTGCAACATCACTTTCTTACTCCCACTGGATCAAGTTTAGCCTTTGCCCTGGGGAAGAGGACTGGCCTGTCTCATGTTACAGGAAGGATTCTGCAGGCACCTCATTCACCCACATGAGGCTCAACATCAATCAAAAGGAAAATAGATTATCATTACTTCTCTTGATCAAGATCCATTTCCTGAAAGACTCTTTGGAGGAGGGGATTCTGGTTACATGCATGTCCAAAGACAACACACCCCAGAGGTCAGAGCGGACTGCTACTCTAAAAACAATAAAGCTCTTAGTTCAACTTGGAGGAAGAGGCAAAAGCAAATGATCAGAGAGAGAGAAAGCAAGAGACAGAGATAAAGAGAAAAACCAAGGGGAAGATGATTTTCTATCAACAAAACAGCAGGGACAAATTCTAGTTCATCTCATTGGAAACATCTCCTTCGTGTGCAAACAGCGCCTGGAGCCAGCACTAATCTCCCAGATTAAAGCCTTTTAATAGCAATTAGTCCTCTCTGTGCACTAACCCACTGGACACTCCACTGCATATTTGGAAAAGGGGGGGAGGCTGGAGGGAGTATCACCAACAGTTTAACTCATAAGTGCCCTGATGTGTCCAAACGCTTGTCTCCCATACACACATTTGTGCACAGGCCAGGATGCTGTGGCATTGAAACCTGTTTGGATAGCAGCAGAGAATGAGGCCATGACAGCCAGATCTGGATGGTGCATGTGTAAATACTTGGGCAAGCTGGATCAAGCACTATCCAGGAGGTGGAGTTTCAAAATGACACCATGTCAAGCCAAGGCATTATCCAACCACAGTCAGCAGCACTGACCTACCACCAGGTCTGAGGGCTACCCCAGCTGGCAACAAGAGACAGCCACAGGCAACAAGATGTCCTTAGAGCTACCTTCACGCTACCAGCCTGCTGAAGCAGCCTTGGTATTGCTCCTCCCTAAGACACCTTCCACTGTCTCTGCAGAAGGGGGGATGGGGAAGAGAGACTTATTACCTCTGGTTGTTCCATCTCTAAGGTCTTGTGTGACTAACACACACAATGAGTGTTTACAGGAAACATGAGCTGGTCCCCCATCTGGGACTGGCAGAGGGAGCAGCTCCCAGCTCCTGCAGTGGTTGGGAGGGAGCAGGACACTACACCAAGAAACCCAGGTCCTACTGAAGAGGACCTGTATTGCATATTAGCCCCCATTAAGAAAATGAGAAGGTTGACCAAAATAGCTGAGAGGAAACAAGAGAGTAGAGGACACTGGTGCAAAACAGCAGTCTCTGTACAAAGACTCTGAACTTCCCAAATGGCAAGCCAAGCAGAATTTCTTGGAAGGAACCACGTCAGCCACCCTTCGAGCCATTAGACCACACAAACAGGACAGAGAAAAACCTTCCATGAGGTGACTGTAGGCAGGGGAGGGAAAATGACCCTGAGCCATTATTATTATCTCCCCCATGAGCAGTGGGAGCTGCCAGAACCCCTGCACAACCCTGTGGTGCCCCCCACCCTCTAACACACACACCATCCATAGGGGTAGTGCAATTACTATTCAGGCTGGGGGCTGAAGATAGTCTCCTGGCCCTTCTTCTAATGTAAGGTTATTGTAATTGATATGAAGGTAATTGATAATGTGTTACGGTGAATAATGTCTTCAATTTTCTGCTAAATCCCATTTTTGTAGCCATCTGGGCTCCTCCAACTGCCCCCCTGGGACGCAGAGTAATAGATAGTAATTATTCTCAAGTCATTTACTTTTTCAAAGTGTTTAGTGCTTATCTGTTTTACAATTAAAATGGAAACGACCCTGATTCACTTCCTTTCTTTTTTATTTAAATAGCATTCACACACACACACACACACTCTCCTACACGCGCTGGAGCCTGGAGGGTGTGTGCCTGCATGTGTGAGTGCATATGTATATACATATTATTGTCATAGAGAGACATACAGGGCAGAGGTATGTAGTTCATCATGCACCTTCACTCTGAGGCACTGTGAGAGTACAATCACACAACACTCAAATACAAATTGTGTTCCTTCCCCCTGCTTGTCCCCATGGTGACGCTTAGAGCAAATGCCTCAAAACACCCCGAAGAAAAACCCCTAGGGAGGGAGCATGCACTGCACAACTTAACAATGCAACACCTGACCACAAAATATCCCAGAAACACACCACAAAAATACACTCACCTGACCTATGTCTAGGGACTATACATTTTCACAGGATCAGCCACTGATTTGGATATTGATTGTGAATGCATCAAAGTGGTACAATTTCACACAGATACTGCATAGAGATAAACCTCCAGAGGCACAGTTAGGCACAAAAATGGAAAGACACAGGTTAATATACAGCAGGTGCCAGAACACACATGTAAATAAAACAATGCAAGCTATTAAAAGCACTGCCAGTGGACAAGCGTACTTTGCGCAGCAGCTAAAGCTATTTCAGTATATGATCCAAACCGCCCCTGGCGTTAGCAGAACCCCTTCAGGTCCTGCCTCAGCTTGTGGTATGCCAGGTGAGATGTAAATGAGCATATCCATGACGTTCACGGGGAGCCACCCTGCTGGATTTCAGGATTACAATAACAGTTGCAGCCTAAGCCTCAGTAACCAATACACAGGAACGTCTGCAGCTGCAAACTGCCTCAGTGGAACCCTTGCTCTGGCACAGACTAATGGGAAAACAGTCCAGGAACTTTCCTGGGGCCAGTATTTGGGTGAGGAAATCCAACCCATTTGAAGCAGAGGTAAAGCCAGTGGAAATGGTGCTGTTTCTAGGCTGATTTGAGAAGCAACTTGAACCAGGGACTGTCCCAAATCCAGGTCAGTGAATGGCAAGGTGCCCACAAAGATCAGGAGTCTTTGCTTTGGTCCCTGCAAGATCTTTCCACTGTCATCAAATATCTGGAATGACTACATGGTAACCTTTGATGGACTTGCACAGTTAGTATGACAGTTTCCTGGGTGCCTTCCCAAAACCAGAAGATGGCAGAGGAACACCTAAATACACCATAATGTTCATGGCCCCAAATCCTGCCACACCCCCAGGGAAAGAGGACTTAGCCAAATGAAACCATTCCAACATAATTGCCCTGCAACCTCTTCCTCTGGGCTCACTGGCCATACAGTCAGCCTGTAAAAGTACCTGGACAAACATGGGAAGTCTTCTGTAACCTCCTATACATCTCAGGGCAAAACCAACAGCTCAGCAGAAAGCCTCACGTGCCCAAACCCCTGGCRCTGCCCTGCCAAAAGCTCTGCTGCTTCGCTGTAACTGCTGGTCCCCAGCAGCACACCAGGCCTGGATCCCCAGTGCACCAGCACAGAGATTTCACTCACAAGGCTTCAGAAGGATGCTACACAGCCACTCTTCAGAAACTCTGCTCTGACATGCAGACTGCCCCATTACCATCTCTGTTACCAGCCTCCAGGCTGGTCTGACTGCAGTAAGTGCCTTCACCGACGTCTTAAAGTTTTTGCCTTGCTCCTAGTCCTAGAAGACATATACAATTAGGCACAAGCTGGTGTGAGAAGTAGAAGCTGAGGGAAGGGAAGATCGGAAGGATCCTGGGACAAGCCTCCATAGTGTCTTCTGGACTCCAAGCAGCAAGCATTCATACAGACTTCAAAGATCAAGTCTTTTCAAGATGACTGCTGATATTTGGTCATGATTTAGACCAAATGAGTGGCTGGCATCTGAAAGAGCCCATATTTCTGCATCTTAAGACAGACGCAAACTTTAGGCAACTGTTTTAGGAAAGCTCCTATGGTACTGAGTCTGGGTTATAATCCAAACCTTCCCAGATTCACCCCCATGCACTTGGAGCTCAAACCCTCCCTGGAGTTCAGGAGGAACCCAGRGCCCCGTCCCACTTTTTTGCTCCCTGGCTGGAGCAGTAGCACATCAGGAGATGGGCATATTCATTGCTGACAGAGGTGTTACTTCCTCAGAGCAAGGGGGAGGAGAGACACTGTCTCCCTGGGGAAGGGTATCTTACACACTACTCCCTCCTCAGAAGCAGGGATACTGAGCCATTGCCTATTTTAGCAGATGGATGTCTTTTTTGCCTGTCCAAATAATCAGGTAACAGCATCCCCAATCAGTCCCCCTCCACATCATCTCACTGCTGCCCCAGCAAATACAGCCAAGGCCTTCCTCCCCCTCTCCCAGTAAATCACTGGAACACTGCTGTCCTTTGCTGCCGGGCAAAGGTGGCCCTGCACTTTGAGCAGGAACATCCTGTCATTCTTTTGTTTGAGTCTGTAGCTGTTTGGGGCTGTTGAGGTTTTTCCCCCCCCTCTTTCTCTCTCTCCTTTTTAATTCTTTTTAATGACTTTCCCCCATGCAATCGGCACAGGACCACGCAGAGACTGCTTCCCCCTGCTGAGAGGGAAACAAGACTCAGGGAAAAGGGCACCAAGGGAACCGTTCACATCCTCTATTCATCTCTGCCAGTCCCTGTTCCCTTGTGACTAGCCCCACTCAGCCAGGCTCTGTGGAGCTAGCATGGAATGAAGCAGAACCTGAGCCAGGAAAATCTCAACCAGCACCACAGGGCCCAGCTGTGCCACACATGCCGAAGAAAACCAGGGCCTCCTGACCATGAGTGTGGCCCATATGGTCATGCCACAAGGCCAGCAGCATGGGCTGAGGAGTTGGGGAAAACGGTTGTGATTTGCATGAGTCCAGCAAGAATCCCATGACCAGAGGGAGCTTCTGGAGCCTATGGCTCTGCTATTAAGGAACAAGTGAATGCTGCAGCTTAAGAAGTCACTGCCAGGAAGCAGAAGAGCTTGGCAAAAGCAAAGCTCAAGACTCCTACAGTACTCATGAACTCCCTAGCCCAGGCACTTCCAGGCAATGCCATCCTTTGTCCCAGCAGCTCCTCCTGCTCCAATCTGGGAACGAGCTTGGTGGAAGCCAGATGGCTCTTCCTCCATCTGCTCCCCGGTATTTGGCTGCATATACATCAGGGAGCAGGGTGACTGGGTAAGCAGGCAGGAGTGCAAGGTGGAAGCACTTTGCAAGGAGGCAAAGTTTGCTCCAGCTGGTTGCAGTTGATGAAGACCAACCCCCTCTCCCCACAGGCTCCATCACAGCTAGTTGCAGGGAGCGCCTCACCTTGGCAAACAGCCCCCACACTGTATTGCACATGGGACAGCTCTGGAAAAGCAGCTGCTGCCATAGCAAGCTCTTCTAATTGCCAGGCTGCTGCTAACGAGCCATGCACATGCCAGGGTTGCAGAGAAAGGGGGAAAGCACTGAGCTGCCAGTGGCATGGGCTGGAACAGAGGAACCAGTGGTTGGTGAAAAGTCACATGCTTGCTGCACTACCCATCTCCGCAGAGGACACCTGTCTCCTGGGTTCCCTCCCCTAGGAGGTCCCAGTTTAATCCTTAATGCTTCCAGCACCAAAGAGGAGCTGTGATCTCTGTTACACTGTGTAATAAGCTGTTTGATATTCAAGCACCTTCCAACCAGGAAACTTTAAAGCACTTTGCATCAGCTGAGAAAACTTTATCTAGTTAGCATTGTTTTGCCTTCAGCTGTGAGAAATACATATCTGTACTATATGTTTTCATTGATACTGAGTTTTTCCCACTGGAAAAAGGAAAAATCCTCAGCCTTTTCTTCTCACTGACAATTTTTTCTGTAGGGGAAAACAAAATCACGTCCTAGCTATAAGGAATCATAAGTTCCTGCTCAGTTAGCATCCCTATTAGATAGCATGTATCCTCCTCTCTATTATATCAGCATGCGGTGAGTACAGGCAGGAACAGGGCCAGCCTGTGCTCAGTGCTGCAAAAATTGCAGTTTTAAACAATTGCCAGGAAGTCAAAGCCTTTGAATGTGAGCAATCATATAGGGAACAGGGGAACTGAAGCATACAGAAGCCCCCAGGAACATGCTTGTGAGCTGGTAAGAGGGTCCAAAAGATTCATGTGCTCTAAGACCCCTGTGGTAACAATCAGCAGTGATCAATCAGCAACATCCAGGACAGCCCCAGGGGATCAGGTTCTCAGCTGCAAGAGGGCACCCAGCCTAGTGTTTTCCCTGAAAGGTGCCTGAATAGAAAAGGCATGAAGATGTGTTGCAAAATGACTATTCATTTGAAGTTGGTGGCCATGAAAAAAGATGGGCCTGGTTAAGCACCAAACAAACAAGTGAAACTCCAGCTGGACTCAGAGCCCAAAAGCCTCACTAATATAATCCTCTCCAGCTTGGTGGCAGAATGCCCACCCTGGTCCCCTTTCCAACCCAGGTGGCTCTCACAGTCTGCCATGAAGACTGTATCACATTTTAGCTCTAAAAATGGGAAGCTTTCTGACAGGGAGTCTTCAAACAAGCAGGCATCCAAACTACCCAGTCYCAAGTGCCCCTAGAGAAATCTTACTTTCTGCCACAAAAGAAGGGAAGATACAAATTCCCTCTGGAGTTCCTACTGTCCTGTCAGCAGTCAGGCAGATGACAAGGATGGGGAGGAACACAGAAATGTAGGCCAGGAAAAAGCAATGCAACAACCCTGCTGAGACAAATGCATCCAGACCTTCCTTGCCCAGTGTATGTTCTGAAACATCTCCAGCCAAGATCCCAGTAGCTACATGGGTAATTGCTGGTAGTGCTTCCATGCTCTAAGTTAGCAAAGGTTTTCTACTGTTTCTACTATAGGTATGCCTGTTTATTTTTGCTCATCACTGGGCAAGCACAGAAAATTAYTGTTCACCAGCCTCTTTATATCATCTATTGACACACTGGGAAACTGAGTATTTTCCACCCATAATTTTCTCTCCTGCATTTCCAGAAAGTGATTCCTTTAATCCTTCCTCATAGACCCTGGTTTCCAGCTCTATGTTCCTTCCTTGGTCTTTTCCTATTGACTCTTTCCAACTGATCAACATTGCCCTGGAGCTGTGGCATTCAGAACTATAGAAAAACTCCAGCACAATAAACTAGAGGGGTGCAACGACATTTTGTGCCTTGACACTGCCCCGGCATTGATATATTCCAGAACCAAATATTTCTTCTGAGAGAGTACAACATTACTGACTCAGTTTGTGATCCACCCTCACTCCCAGAACCTCCTATGCAGAGTACCAATTACTCCATTACTTAGAGTAATACTGAGCCTTTGCATTCACCCAATATTCACCTGCCTGATTTTAGGCTACTTCTCCAGCATATAAAAATTGTTGAAATACAACCATCTCCTCCACAGGATTTGCAATTTTCTTCCAGCTCACTGCCTCCTAGAGATTTTATCTGGTTAGTTTCCACTTCATTATCAAGATCACTAATTCAAGTATTGATTAGGAGTAGGCCTAGGCCAAATCCCTGCAGAAACCCCTTCCTTTTCCATGGAATAGTTATGTCACAGATAAGAACCATGTTGTGTCCAGACATCAGTAACCAGCATGAGTAGGAACYTGACCTGTGTTGAGGCCTGATCCAACTTTGTCCTTAATGAATGCAAGGCAGGTATTAATAAGAGCAAACATCAGTTCTGAAAGTCAGAATGGAGGTCCAGCAGAGAGACTGAAAGCTGGGGTGAAAATCTGGAGAAATCCCTGGACTACACTTCCAGATGAAAGAAAACTTGTTGACTGTCATTCTCTTTCTGGCCTAATGGACTGGAAGAGAAGAACAGAGAGAATCTGAAACTCTCAGCAGATCACTCCCATAGCTGGCTTTTCTCTTGCAATTCACAGTATGCATGGATGCCAGGCAGCAGCAGGAGAGAATCAGAGTAGTTATAAGATGTATTTTCCTTCTGCCCTTCCATCCTATATCACTTTATTCTAGTGAAGAAAACCAGGAAGAAAAAGATTGTGTTGATAAAATAACAAAACAGAAAATGAATTTTGCAAAAGCTGAAACTTCTCAATGAAAAAAGCTTTATTAAAAGTGGTTTTCCTAATACAAGGATAAAACACTGAGTTTACCAGAAGCTTTCTTCCTGGTATCTTAGTTAAGAAGAAAACACATTTTCCATTAAAAAAAAAAAAAAAAGAACTCCAGAAATTTTGGAAGAATCCTCTATAAAAATAGTTCAGGAACAGTCAAGGAAGAAACTGACCTGCTGGGAGACTGGAAAAATGCAAGTGTGAAAGCTTCTTTGTGGAGACATTTAAACCACTTGAATGAAATAGCATCTCCACAGCAGAGGAAAGGGTAGAAGGTATTTACTGCATGTGACACTCTTCCCTGCTCACTGGATTATATTTACAAGCCAGTCTTCCCCTTGAAATGTGATGCAGTCTCTGGGTCTCCTGCACGAGTTTCAGGGTTGCACATTGACAGACTGTTCTAGATGCAAGGCCAAAACAATTAATCCCAGGTAGATACTACACAACCTCAGAGAGAGTTACACAACCCCATGGGCCTGTCCAGAGAGAGCAGAGACAATGGCAACACAAGTGCTCCTTGAACAAAGCCACAGGGAGATTTGGCAGCTATCAGTGCAGTGACATAGTGGCTAGTAGCCAGAGGGTCCGTGAGCCTAATGGCTCTAGTCCATGCAGTACCACAGAGTAGCAATTCACAGTCACAGAGAACAGGTTTGTTCGGGCTTTGGCAATCCAGATAACACATCCCTCCATTACAGGGCAGGACCAGCTAAAATAATCTATTAGTGGCACCCATTGCTTTTGTAAGGGCCAGAAATCAGAAGGCAGGGAAAAGAATATTAGAAATACGTATGCTGATCCCTAAATGTATAGATATATTTAAACAAGGGGGGGGGGGTGAAGGATCTATTTACCTGTCTATATGGTGTGGGTTTATCTATATGGGTTTGAAACTAATTCCAAGCAATTCTCCTGGTCAGTTTCATGATTCTGAAATTGCCAAGACTTCCCCTCTCCCCTTTTTCCAAAGGTTGTTTTTCCCAGTTCAAAAATAACTTTTCAGTGAATTGTTAGATTTCCAGTAAAGAAGGAAGAAGTAAAAGTTGCAACAGAAAAGAAACACCCATCAAAACAAACAAGCAACATTTCAATGGACCTGATCCAGCCCATGGTTTAGTCATTAGTCTGGCCTGACATCCCTCTCCAGACTTGTCTCCTGAATCATTGTGACAGAAACATCCTTAGAGAGTCACTGCATAAACACCATTTGGCAAAAGCACCTTTCACCCACAGAACTTGTCTGATACAAAGGAAACCAGGAGAATGCAGGCCAAACGAGAACAACATGGAAATACTGAGGCACTGCAAGACCATGACCCTTGGTTCCCCAACCAGGCCTTTGAAACAATCAAAAGGGAGCATGCTTCTTGCTGGAGCGCCCAGACGATGCCAGGACAGGACTCCGGTTGTCACTGTTGCTCACAGGCACTGTGAATATGACACCAAAATCTAGCTGTTCTCCCTGCTTCACAGCAGGACAGCTTCCACCAAGACTGAGCCTGATTACTGTAGGGCTGTTCTTACAAGTCACCAATTTTATACACTCCACACCCATCCCAAGCAAAACTATCYCAGGGCTTCACTCTCCTTCACACTGGGAAGTCTCCTCTGGTGAGGAACTCCCTGTTTCACTCTGTTACACACTCCCTGTGATGCAGTTACACAGGCTCCTTGCAATGTATCTTACTAGTCATATCCAACATTCCAGCTCAGGAATCTTTCAGCATCTGGGGGGGCAGCTGCTCTCCAAATCTGTCAGGGAGCAGCACAAGCCAGCTGTTTCCTAAGGGATGGGGAGCCAGAAGCCAAGCGCAATAACCTCTTGGCAGGGCAGGGGCCTCACCAGCCAGGGGCCAGTCCCACAGTACCTGAGGAAGGTCAGCACAGCAGACCCAGAGATAACAGCCAGGTTCAACCAAGAATTCAGATCATTGGGCAAGTTCATGGTGACAAGGCAGGTGTAAAGGGAAACCAAGAGGTCAGTCCATGGGTCACAGTCTAGATCAACAGGCTCCAGGGCCAGGCACAGGCATAGCTGCAGCTCAGCTGGAAATCAGCCCTCCTCCAACGTGGCTCAAACAGTAATAAAGCCCTAGGCTGAGCTGAAATGGGGCTCCTGGGCCCCTGGGCAGAGGGTGTGGGTGAAGACCCAAGGTGAGGCTGGTCAGGGCCATTAAGGCCTATTAGTGCACTCAGGGTGCTAACAAAATCTATGCCAAGCTCTACCAAGGACTCAAGTGAAACTCGGCAAGGATGAAGAGGCCTAGAAGAGATTATTCCTTTACTGGCTCAAGGTCCATCTCTAGCATCAAGAGCTGGACCAGCAGATTTTCACCCCAGAAAGTTTATGGAAGTTCTTGAGGCTGTGGAGCAACTTCAAACAATGGTGGCAGTTGAGAAGTTGTCCAGCTTTGAGCATAGTCTCATCCTTTTCCCTGTTCCTTGGTTTCTTCAGCCTACCAGATAGACTAACACTGAGTGGTTTTACAGGATACTGTCAGAGTTACGGCTCCCTGAGACTGCTTCAGGAAAAAGTGAATTACAATCCCTGTGCTATACTAGCTCCAAATGGTCCAGGAAGGGTGAAGATCTTGGCAATACCACCTGCCTCTTTTTTCTGGTGGAAGGGGCAAGATATAAGGAAGGCTGAGACAAAGTGCATCACTGAACATATGCTCCAGCCATGTCCCATTCCACCTAGGACCTCCTCTTTACAGTTTTCCTGAGAGATGGGTCCTCCACAGCTGAATACCATGATGTTGAAGGAATGGCAAATAGCATAAACATAAACTGAATTGCTGTTGATGCTCGTTAAGACCAATGCATATCCTCAGAGCCCCCATATCCAGCTCTGGAGCAACAGTCACAGCCCCCAGTGGACCAGCATGATTGAAGCTCGCTCCCTCTGGAACCTAATTCAGCATATTATTCCTGGGAGCAAATCCCAGCATAAAGCCAGAGGCCACACCTTCAGCCCAGCGTCACTCAGTGGAGCAGGGCAGACATGACCAGGAGTCTGGGCACTGTGCTGAGGTCAGCTGAGGTTAGGCAGGAACTGAGACGGATCAGGTCCCCCTCCCCTGCAAAAGACTGCACGTTGTTCTTCTCTCCTTCTCCAAGCAAGACAGCAGCTGTGACCCCAAAGGTCAAGGAGCCTCTCTTAATCCCTTTCCCTCCGACCTCCATCCTCCTCCGCACCCTGCGTAGTGTTGGACGCATAAACACCTTGCACACACCACCTGCAGCAGGAAGGCGGGTACCTTTCTTTCTTGCTGCCCCTGCCTCTCTCGCATCCCTTGTGCAGCCAGGCAAGTCTGCCCCAGCTGGCCCCGGGTGGTTAAGCGGAGGGGTGAGGCAGGTCATGTAGAACCCAGGGCGGAGGCCCAAAACACGTCTCCCCAAGATGACTTCAGCTGCATTCCTGTGAGCCTGGCAACCTCCCGCACACACAAATAAAAGGAAATGAGAAACTCAGCAACAAAGAAACTGGCAGGGAAGCAACAGAGGCACACAGGAACGGGAAACGAGATTAAACACAGGCTCAAGAGCCCCGGCGTGCTGAGCCTTCCTCTCTAAAGCCTTCCTTTAACTTTGATGGGGGAGCACAGGAGCCTTCTTTTCACTTGAAAGGGCAAGAGGAGGGGCTGGATAAAAGCGATCCAGCATTATCCGGAATTGAGAGTGCGAGAGTGCGCTACAAAGCTAAAAAAATGTTAAGTGCAGGCACCCAGCTTCCCTGCATACCTTCCTGGGTGTAAATCAGGAGCTGAGATCTGAATCTGGGCAGAGAAGAGATCAAAGTGGAGACATTACATGAAGAATAATAAAACTTAATGCAAGTCATTTTGGTGAACCTCTTCTCACTTTCCCTCTTTTTCCTCCCCTTTTTTTTTTTTTAGCGATAGGCTAATGGGTATTTGAGGCCCTGAAATTTATAATAGGAGACACTAATCCGTATCGATAAATACATACTATCTAAGAGTCCATCCCAATTTATCAGACCGCATAACTGTGTTTATATGAGTTAGGATAACTCATGAATGTGTTTGGTGCTTATACTTTTGGCAGGCAGTGAAACTACTTAAATCAATGTTACATTACTGTGATGGACTTCACTTGCAGTACATACTCCAGAATCTATAGTGCATCTTGAGGAAGTCTGTGTTAAGACCAGGTCACAGCCTTGTGCTCTATACATCAGTACCTCTGTTTCCAGTACAGAGTATATATGTTGTGGGGCTGTCTGATCATGGATGTAACACATCTACCTTGCTCTTCATGCATCATTAATCCTCAGATGCTTAACTGGATCTGAAGTAGGGAAGAAGACAACCCTTTCCGTCAAAGGGATGGATTGCTTCAGAAAGTAAATGGGAAACACCCAGAAAAGCCCCAGAAGCCCCTCTCTGTGGATCAGAAGGGACAGGCTCTCCATGCAAAGTTACAGCAGTGCAAGACAATGAGTAAAAAAATTTGCAGCAAGCCTGAGAATAGCCCAAAGCAGCTGTTCTCCCAGGTCTAAAGTCTGATTCCTTGGGTGAGAGAGTTTCCTCTTCCATAGCACCTTTTGATATCAGCAATATTGTTGGTAAAGAACAAAACTCACCCCCTGCACGCACACACACACGCACACACATCACACACTTGGAAGATGGATCCTCCCTCATGTCCCCCACAGAATCACAGCAGGTAGTAACAAAAGGTCAAGGGGGATTGTGGCACTCAGAAACCCCATCCTAGTACTCAATGCCCTGGCTGTATAAACTACCCTGTGAGGGCACAGTCCTGCGTGTTAGGAGGCCAGGAGGTACCCTGGAGGGCATTGTCCCAGGAAGACGCCAGCCCAGGAGCACTGTCTCTCACTGATACAAGGTGATCTCAGTTCAAGAATCACCTAGCACTGCAGATGCCTGACTGAGCACCCACCTACCACCAACCATAAGGGACAGCTTTGCTTGGACTGGGACCATGTACACAAGAGAAGAGCAATGAAGAAACAGACTAGAACTGTGACAGCAAGCTCTTCTGGGACTGGAATGCAGTAGATCTACTGGGTTTCTCCTCCACTGGAGTCAGAGACAGAGCCATGAGGCGGGGTCCCAGCCTATTGGGAAAAAAAAGACATATCCTGATATACTTGCAGGGGCAGGGAACAGCAGGGATGGCAAAGCTTAAAGTGCTTGGGCCACTTTACACAAGTGAATGGGATGGGAGACCTGGCCAGATTAACATCTGCTTCAAGGGGTAGATAATAGGGTCTCTGCTCACACTCCATACCAATGAATGGTTCCTGTGGCATGTTAGAAAAAGCCACCCTGCAAGGTATTTGAGATCTATACCCAAGCTCCCCTTGCTGAAAAAAAAGGGGAAAAGGAAGAACAGAAGAGCAGATTTTTCTACTGGTTTCTAGCTCTATCAGGTCTACAGCACTCAGCATCAGATGACAAACTTTTATTTACAAGTTCATTACTGAAAGACATGCAGGTCCTTTTGGTTTCTTTAAATTCCAACAATTTGCTAAACTGGGATGGACAGAGAACTTCAAAGCCAAAGGGCTTCCTGGTCATATAACCACAACGGCTCCCCAACAGATTCTTCTGGTAAATCCATGGACAGGGAAAGTTTTCTTTTCCAAAGTGGCCATAAGCTGGAAAGTTCAAGCACAGGGACAGTCTTTTCTAGAGAGAACGAAGCTATCAGGATAGAGCTGGGACACTACCTTCTGTCTCTGGCACTATATTTTGGTGAGTCTGTAACCTGCTCTGGACCTCAATTTCCCCATCTGCAGAACAGGAAAATGCTTCCTGTGCTGTAAGCCTGGCCCTTAAGTCTGGTTTGCCCAGATCCCCACGGGATGTTTCATCCACAGCAAATTAAATGATTTTCCATATTCCCACCATGTTCCATCAGGACCAGATGAGGGGCTGAGTTCACCTTCACATGGTCCTACCCCCAGTATTGCTTATGTATACTCACCAAAGCTGAGCAAAGGGGCAGGAATGTAGACCAGAAATGAGGAGGAGCTGTGTTTATCTCCAGCTTAGGCTTTCTACAAGATGTTGGCATAGAGCTTCCTAAGGCTCAGTTTTCTTTTCTGTAAAATATGAGATATACCCTTAACCTTCCCTTGCCAAGGGGGTAACATTTCATCTCCCACCCCTCCAATTCCCATAGCACATACTAGCCACCAGACAGGCTGAGAGCTGGGACCACCCTGTTTCATGGCAGCTTCTGGCCCACTGAACATTTTATTTAATCTGCAAAAATACCGATGTAAAACTGAGCTCCCTGGCCTGGAAAAACAAGGCTATTGAAGCTGCCCTGGTAAGGCTGTGTGGCAGTACTGTGGCATCACATCTCTGTCCTCATAGGATATGGGCTGCAAACTGGCTCTGCTTAGAGAGAACATTAACTACACCTCTTTATTATTGAGAAAAAATTTATTGGAGACATCCCTCCCTCTCTCCAGCTTCTCCTTTACCTTCGTGGAAAAGTAAACATTTAATTTTTTTTGTTGTTAATAGATTTAATGTTCATTTGTCGGTAGCCTAGGGGCAGGAACGCGTGACATTTCAAATAATTGTTGTTTCGGGGGTATCCTCTGGAGGAAAATGCTGCAAAAGTGTGGAGAAGATTTAAGTAAATTACTGTGTCAGCTTCTATTTATTCCTTACATGATTGCCAGAGGCAGGGCTGCGAGATAACCATTAGAGGCCCAGCCATAAAACAGGGAAGCAGAATTTCAAAAAGCCAGAGTGCCATTACTGGAAAGTTAGTGTGTAACATGTTAAATTATCCCCAAAGTAGGGGGAGGCGGGAGGGGGAGAGGCACATGTCTAAGAGTGAGAGAAAAAAAAAAAGAGAGAGAGGGACTGTGTGAGTAAAAGAAAGGAATCACTCCATGGGAAAGAAGGAGTAAAGACAAACAAACCAACAGATAGATAGATAGATGGATGGATAAATAAACAGAAGAAGGAATRGAAGCTAGAGCTTGACTCAAGGCGTTCAGTCCAGCAGTCCAGCTCTTAGAGCCTGCCATGGTGCTAGAGGTTCCTTGGAGTGGGGTGTTCGGTTTGAGAGCCCTGTCTGAGTGTGTTGCCATGGGATGACTCAGGAAGAAGAACAGCTGGGTACTACRCTTGAGACATGTTTCAAAGCTATGAGATGACTGAGCTGAAGTGGAGTGAAATTGCTCCTCTTCCTATAGCCAGAAAGGGTCACAGACCAGACTGCCTCTGTGTAAAAAGCAAGCAGCTTGGGCCTAGTTCTCTCCAACTTTGGTGCCCTCACAATCCTGAGGCAGAGCAAGAGGCTCTAAAGTGAGTCCAGTTTCCTCCCCAGTGAGGCTTCCTGACTTTTTTCCTTTACTTTCCACTAGCTGGAAAATGTACATTAAAAACATGATCRTTTGTTCCCTTCAAGAACCCCTGCTTCTGCTCCAAAAGCCTACTGTCATCCTAGTGATGGTGAATATCAAGTTCAGTTTTGACCTCCTATCCAGTCACCTGTGGCTCCATCAGGAAAGACCTTTGAACCAAGAAGAAGCAGCAGGGGCAGAAAGAACTGTAAAAAATATTGCATATTCAAAAAAGTACCCCCAGCACAAAAAGGGAGAAGCAGAGAGCAAATATATTTTCTGGGAGCAGACTGCTTGCATCCTATCTAGTCTTTCTACAAAGGAGTAGGCAAGGAAGAGAAGAGCTAGACACCAGGATGCTGAACCAGCCCACAGCATGGGCTAGTGTGAATAAGGCATGTCAGGAGCCAGGGTACTATTCCCTGCCCTCCATGCCCAGTTTTGGCCTTTTTCTGCTTGGCTGACATGCTTAATTCTTTGAGGTTAACTATGTTGTATTTGGAGGCAGGGCAAGTGTGCAGTGAGGAAAGACTCAGCTATGCCAGCAATTTGTGGGACATCCCAACAGCAGCTAGAGGTTGACTGACTTGTGGGAAGGCAGGTCTCTCCACACAGCACAACTGGCTTCATGCTTTTGCTCATCAGATCTTTCTCGTCTCCTGCCTGTCTCACCTGGGAGACAATGTTTTTGATCAAAGGACCAGTGAGGGGCAGCGGCAGTCCCAGCTCTGCTCAAGATCACAGAGACTTTGCTGCAGGATGATGCTAACACTGAAAGTTCAGCACATCTTGAAAAGAAAAGGAAGGAAGCCTATCTGTGAGGAATGGGAAATGCTCAGATTCTGATAGTGGGGCTAATGAAAAGGGGCAGAGACCAGCTCATTAGCCTTTGGGGGGCAGGATGAGATCGCATGGAGCAGGAGGCAGGTCATATCTGCCACATGCAGGAGTTTTGCTGAAGCATCTAACACAGCAGGAGAACAGCCACAGTGGCCCTTTGCTCCAGTCAGGCCTGGCCCTTCCAGTGCTCACACAGCTCAGCCATCCCTTGGCTCTCTGCACTAACACTCCTCATTCTACCCCTCCTGTGCTGTTCTGTCCAGCCCCACCTGCCCTGAACCAGCCTCCCTATCAGCCTTCCTCCTCTTCTGTTTATTATTCATGCTCTACAGCTCCGCGTTGCCCAGAAGCTGCCTGGTTCCCTCTTTCTTTCATTGTAATTTATTTACATCATGAAAAACAATTAAGTTCCAAAAAGTCTTATTTATCCCAAAGATCTAGTTTTATCCTCCTAGCATCACTCTCCATTTGTTCCTGCTATTGCTTCATTTTTCCTCAATCTGTTGTCCAAGGCAAGTTCAGCAGTGTGGGAACAGAGGGGCTAACAAACTCAGGACTAGGGTCCTGCAGCCCCAGCCTCTCTGAGCCAACAGCTCTGCTCCCACCTTCTCACCCAAGAGGACAAGAGTCCAAACATACGCTCAACAATAAATAACCAGGGAGATTTTTTTTTCTTAATTTTAACGACTCACGAGGAAGACTTGCTGGTTAAATCATTGCTAACTCTCAACCTCCTCAATATTTCTTTGCTAATAGACTTCAGGTTTAATTGAAGGATCTTCTCTGGACTCTGTCTAAGGCACCATTTTCTCTTTAACCCCACCGCTCACAGCCTCACAAAAGCCAATCCATTAAGGGTCTTCATTAGTTTGAGCACCAGCCAACCACCCAAGCGGCAAAGGTCAAACACAGTCACCTGTCACAACATGGCAGTAAAACTACTAATTGTATGGGAACAAATGAGATAAAAAGATGGTACTATTATGCTATTTGATTTATTTTGTTTCCAAAGAGTAATTTAAGTCTAATTTACTTTGCAAGCTATAGAGTGGGCCTGTGTGGATACAGATACTGGTATGAAAAAATGTAGGTGTGTACATGGGCAGGTGCATGTATCTCTCACACACATGCATATACACATGCACACACATGCAGGGGACTGAAATGCAAGTCTAGGTAACCATGAAGTCATGGAACCATAGAGACTTACATTTAACTCTTCATACAGGCAGAACTCCTCATCACACTGTGATGGCTCTGCAGTGGTGACACAGAGTCACATCAGCCCCACTGCTGCCAGCTCAGTTGCCCATGCACCTTGCCTTAGCATCCCAGCTGCAATGACAAAGGCTGAGGGAGTCAGTGCAAGGTCCCATTTTGGAAGGGGATGTGCTTGGGAAACCTTTCTGTTTCCCTTTTTTTGTGCTTCGGAGGAGAAAATGGCCCACGTGCCCTCTGGTGGACAAATGCCATTTTGCAGCTCTAGGATCCAAATGGAAAGCTGGAAGTGGCCATATTTGTAGGCACAGGAAGAAGTCATCTCCCTGAGAGGTTTTTAAAAGCCTGCTTTCTCTCCAGCTTGTTCTGGAAAACATGATCTCTTACCATATGTCTGTGGCTGCCAACTGAAAAAAATCTTGGCTTTCTAAACTACACAAACCACTATCCAGCCTCCCTTCTTCACCGTAGGTACCAAAGCAACATGTCCACCTTCATCAACAGTTCCTGTTACCAGACAAGGGTTACATTTTACTGGAAGAAGAAGACATAAAAAATGCTTCTCCTGGAATAAAGACCTTCTTGTTCAAAAACAGGACCTAATCTCAGGTAACCCTCCAGCACAGCAGACCAAGCTCCTGGAAGGTTTCCATGGTTTTTAAAAGAGCCTTAACCATGATTATAACTCTAATATTGAATATAGGTCACCAAGAATTCTTTGAGTGGAGATGGAACGTCCTGGGGCATTTCAAGGAACAGACCTCTTGATGTTAATACATTGGAAACATTGTCTTGGTTTCTTTGTGGTTAGGATCAACTCTCTTTCAGGGCTATGTAGGGAAGAGAGTCTCTTGCAACAGGCAAATGCTGGGAGATGTAACCATCTCACAGCAATGAAATAGCTTCCTCCTGCCCATTCAGCAGGGTGGTATGATACATGGCCAGTCTTCATGAGCAGAATTGCTGGGAAAGTGGGAATATTTCCAAGAAGACAGCAAATAAACATCATTTCTGCTTTTCTTTGATGTTTTTCAACCATCTCTGTTCATCAGGGAGTCATGCAGATCATCACAATCAATATTTCCTATTATGCATTGTATAGCCAATAAACACAATCAAAAAGGAAAAATGTTCACTAGAAACATTTTAGAGCATTATGAAGGCTATTTTTAAATGCCTGCTTGCACAGGCAAACACTTTAGCTACTATAAACTCAACTGGACAGAGGCAGAGAAAACTAACACTAAAAATAAAGAACGGGCAGATGGTACCGGGATGAGCATAGCTGAGGAAAGAACCTGTGGAAGATGAAGGTAGCTTACTGTGTGGTCACTCCCAGTGCACAAAACAACAGCAATTACAAGTTGAAAATACAGTTTGGTTATTGGTAAGACCTAGATGAATGAGGATGTAAGTTCCCCTCTCAAGTGGTAAGAGCATTTCTGCACACTCCTAGCTCCCTCCACTGTGTTGGCCTGGTATGGCTCACCTTTTCAAGCATTACTGCCCCTCAGGGAAGAACCTGCCTCCATCAAACATGCTGCCGTGTTGATTCCAGCAAGCAGGCAAGCTTGTTGTTGGCATTCTGGGAGATCACATGGGCATCTGTGAAACATGAGAAGCAATATATGCCATCCCTTTCCTGTTCTGGTGCTACTGGGCTGCAGAGACCTCCTTCTTGTCCTGTATTGTCTATTCCTCCTGAAAACAGGAAGGAGCTTGATGGAGGCTCCCTGTGCAATGGTRAGCATTCAAATTAGCCAATACTATCGCTAAGGACCTGGCCCATGTGTCAGCTGTACTTCTGCTCCTTTTCTTCCTCATCTTCTTTTCTCAGTTGTCCCTGAATCCTCTCTCTTTGCCTTCCCCTTTCATTTTGCTCCCATCTCTCTTCCTGATTTCCCCTCAGTGCTGACAGCAGTCAAACCACACTGCACATACCACACTTAGCTTCAGCAGTTTTCAACATATTGCAGAGGATCCCACCAGACCAAACTCTTGTCGCTTAGCTAACAAAGGGCTCATGAGATAAATGTATTCCCTCAGGCTGGATCTAGAAAAAAGACATTTCCCATCCTGGGTGAGAAACAGACTCCACCAAGCTTGTGACACATCATCCAGTAACTCATGGCCACCAGCAGGATTCCACAGTGGAGCTGATTTCCAGGAATAGGGGAAAATGAGAAGTTTTTCTCTGACAGTGGGTCATTTACACTATGTGAATGTATCAAATCAGCTCTAAATGGGCTTCAGAACTGGAAGATGGAAGGGAAAGGAAGGAGGATGACGAGCATTAAAACACTTCCCTTTTTTGTTATTCAAAAGGTACATTTCAGCTCACCTTTTCTACCATCAAAATTTAAAAAAATAATAAACCACATAGGGCTTCCTGATATTTTTTCCTCATTCCCCAGATATTCCCATGATAGGAGAGGGGAAGCATCATTTCACAGTGGAGTCCAAACTAGTTATTTTTGGCAACTAAGTGCAATGTCTCCTCCATTATGCGTGCATGCACACACACACACACACTGCTGCATACAGCATTAACACATCCTGTCTGAAGTGCAAAGCCAAGGAACTGAAAGGATGCAATGCCAGAATTAAAACTGCCTTGTAGCATTAAAGCCCCTGCACATACAGTGCATCACATTATCAGCTTCAGTTACACAATCTCAACTATATTTCCAAGGAAATGACTCCTTAATCTAGGGTCCAGGATGGATGGTATTCCCATAAGTGGCTCTGCCCTTATTTAATTTTCTCTTTGTTCTCTGGTGCTAGGCAATACACTTACTGTTCAAACCTTGCTCTGAAGACAAAACCATTCATTTCTTTCTCCTGTGCTCTTTTTCTGGTGTTCATCACAAGAGTGGTGGAGTGCTTTACTGACTTGAACCCACTTATCTTCCAAAAATGAGACTTGTTATTTCCATTTTAGAGACAGGAAACTGATCCATACAGGAATGAAGGTCCAGAAGTATCTGATTCATTTTGGACACCCTTAATGTTTTCAGTGCACTTAGCCCACCATGTACACCCAGCACAGTTCCCATTGTATTCAGCAGTGACATCTATGAATCAGACCTACACCTCAAGCTGAAGCAGGAGAAAGCATGACCCTAAAAATGAGTGAGTTATTATTAGGGCAAAGCCATTCATCCAACATCTCTTTGGAACTCCCCCTTCCATAACCATGAAATCAGCATTTCTTCACCAGCCAGACCCTGACTCACTCACTGCACACATCTCAGCTTCTGTAAGTAAAAAGGCAGAGGTCTTATAGATGAGACTCTTTCACTCTGCTCTGCTCTTGAGCATATCCAGGTGAAGCGGTGAAGAAGACAGGAATCCTATTTAAAATGCTTGTAACGAAAGGCTTGTCTATAAGGAATAGAGACATATGGACCTGGCAGAAGTCAGCAGATCTTCTCCAGAGTAATGCTAGCTGCAACATGAAGAAAAAATACTCTCTTAATACTATTGTGACTCTTTAGTTTTCTGCTGGAGAAGCAGGGAAGAAGACATTCTTAGCTTGCTTTTTAAAATGTAGGAAATTACATTCCCTCTTCCCCCCCCCCAAAAAAAAGCCTCAAACCAAAAGAAAAAAATAGGCACCACACTGTCAAGAATAATTGGCTATGCAAACACAATTTAGGAGGCAGCAGATTTGCAGAAAAGTATCTTGGAGTGATGATGAATCACATCTATGAGTCAACAATGTCAAGCTTTTCAGAGAGAAAAAAAAAAACAAACAGCTACCACACTGGGATTATGAACAGCAGTGTCCTTTGCAACACATGTGAATTATTCTTCCCACTGTAGTCTGTCCCAGAAATGCCTCCTCTGGTGGGCTACTTTCCATATGAGGCAATCTAAGTAAGATGCAAATCTACTCAGGACTCTTAAGTCCTGAGGAGCAGGACAAAAATGGTCAGACATCTGTGAAGATGAGCTGGGAGGGAAGACCTAAAGAACTGGGATTGTTTAGTTGAAAGAAAATAGAGGAGAGACGTGACAGAAGTTTACTAATAGGTGAAAGAGGGAAGGAGTAAGTTGCTTTCCATGTCACTGATAGATAAAGAAAGAAGAAGAAGAGCTTAACCTGCAACAATTTAAAATTTAGTTTGGACATTGAGAAGAACGTAAGAGTAGTAAGTGCTGCAATAGATTTGCCTGGATAGAGGGGGATGACTTCACTGGAGGTTTCTAAGGACAGATTAGATAAACACCTATCAGAATGGCTTAAGTAACTGCRATCTTTTCTTGGGAGCAGAGGTACAGGCTAGACATCTCCTGACATTCCTTCCAGGTCTATCTTTGATCATGGACACAAAGCTCAGTCCTTATGAAATTTCAGCATCCTGATCCAGAGTGTGGGATGCTAGTTCTTTTCAGAGAAACAACTAACATAACATACTTGAAAATGTTTGATATTTTCTCCAAAGATGTAAATTAGTTAATAAATGCAGAACTTCAGCTGAACAAATAAGATTTTTTGTGCAATATTTGAGATCACATGGTTAATATTTGACAAAATCATAAGCAACAGAAAATAGGGGCTGATAATGAGAAGTTTGGGCAGATCCTAACAACAGCTGGCACTTTCAGCCTCCACTGTAACTCAAGAGATTTGTACTGATTGAAGAAGCAGTGGCTTGTGGAGCTGATGAAAAGTCCTGGGATTACTTTGCACACAAAATGTAGGGATGGGTGAAAACTCCAGTTCAGAGCCCGGGGATCCCCTGAATTCTAACCTGATTTTGTTTGGATCCCGGTTGCCTATTTGCAGTCGCTGGGCCCTTTACGTTTTAACGTTACAGACCACTAGAAAACTAAGAGGATACCTCTCCTCTCCTCCCATACAATCACCCTCCGCTTGCTCCTCAAGCCACGCTCCGCAGCACAGGAGGGAGGCCCGGGGCGGGCGGGAGCCGTGTCCGCGTTCAGCACCGCGGACAGCGAGCCCCGCTCCCGCCGCCCCGGCTCCGGCTCCGGCTCCGGCTCCGGCTCCGCCGGGCTCCGGCCCCCGGGCTCGCCCCGCTCCCGGCTCCGGCCCCCGGGC
>NW_020449185.1:802967-838454 GCF_003343035.1 Apteryx rowi | reverse complement strand
GGGCTGCTGCCCGCCGAGGCAGGGCTGAGCGTGCACGGCGGGCGCGCACAACCCTGACGGTCGTGGGCGCTCGTCCCTGATCCGCTGGGACAAGAAATGTGTCCGCGCTGCTCTGCCCCCACCCCGCTCACATAGACCTGAGGAGGTGGCCGGATTCAGACTCTGAGACCTGAACTTCCCTGTATCTTTGGGGGAACGGGCCAGATGCCTCAGCAGAAGAAACTGCCATCCTGGCCTGTCTGTCACACAGCTCTTTATGGTGCAAAATCTTGCATAGTCCATTATTTAATCAGGCTCCCTCACTTGGGCTGAAATCTGTTCAGAAGAACCATTTAAATCTGAATGGCAACTGATTCAGAAATAGAACTCTAAATTATAGTTTAATCTGGCACTGATTTTTGATCTAAATTTATTATATTAAATAAAGGTGTTCCTATCACTTGTTAWCTCAGGAAAAAATACCTAGCTCCATGTTGCTGAAAGGGAATGTCATAACATCATTTTGTCCCTGTTGTAAATGGCACTAGGTCATTAATCAAGCTAGTTAAGCAACTCACCAATTTGCTAGCCATCCCGCCTACCAGAAAACCATCTTGCTATTTGGGCAACCAGACAACTGCATTTTACATTTTCAAATAACCCTTAACAAGTGGGAGCTATTGAATGGCCATAACATCCCATGAGCTATGAATGATTACTTCCATTTTACAACTAGGGAAACTGAGGCAAAGAGTTTTGTCCAAGGCTACAAAACCCAGTCAGGGCAAAGGAAGAGCTAGAAGAGATCCCTGGTTTCCAGTGCTGTATTCATTCCTTTCCCTGGGAAACACATGAATGATGCTTTACCCATACGATGAAGCTACCAGCAACCACTGATTCATCAACTAAACCATCAGGCAGCCTAATAATTAGCCAATTAATTCACAACCACCCAAAGCAGATTCCTTAACTCAAGGCTCCACCTAGCACTKTACTAGCAGGAAAGTTGGATGGGGGAATCTAAACTAGGAAAGGAACAGCAGATCTTTAACAAACACCAGGACCTGACCAACTTACAATTAGACAGGGAATGATGGTCAGGCTTTAGGGCCCAGCATCGCAGCTGAGTTGTCTTGGCAGCTGATRTACACAGGACCACATTCATAGATGTCTAGAGCAGGAGAACATTCTCTGGCCAGAGAAGGGGAAGACCAGAAGACCAATTTTGTTCCTGGGTCCCAGCATGCTTTCCAGTGAGCCAGGGGAAAGGCACACCCTTCTCTGTATCCAGGGAGTAAGCAAAGCTTCAGCTGAGCCTTCACAAACTACTTCTGAGTGGTACATTTTCAATGTGGGGCAGTGTTGGGAGCCTTGTAAAAAAGTAATCTGTCATTCTCTATCACAGAGGGCTTGGTTTGTTAGCTATCTTCTTATTTTAGCCCTTCCTATTAAATCTGTTTTCCTACCTGGAAACTAACAGAGACAGAATTCCTACTCCATTGACAGGGGCATAAGAACATGGAAAGCAGGCAGACAACAGAAAATGTGGCAAAGTGGGAAAGGTTGGGCATTTCCTTGCAAGTGGCTGGGGAATACCAAGGGCCCAGTCAGATGAATAGTACTCACCCAAGCAATCTGGAGCTGGAGAGCAGCTGTAGTGAAAAATCAAAAGGTCTGTCTGCATGAAAGCTTTCCTCTGTGGGTAAAGCTTCCAGTGTGAAGCACCTAAAGATATTTTTTGAAGGACATGAGACTGATATTTTTATCATTATTATTATTATTATTATTATTATTTTATTATTATTAACATGTGGGCTCCCAGGGAAAAATTTTCAGCCATATTTGCAAAACCACTCTATCAGCTAGACAAGAGCCCACAGATGCCCAGCTAGAAATTCGGGGGTCTATCCAGCATGGAGTGAAAAGGAGATAGCAATTAAATTTGTATCTAAAGCTACTTTAGATTCTTACCAATGCCTTCAAGGAGTCAGGAACTAATTGGTAGGAAGCATCAGGAAAGAGGTTTCCAACCCTGAAAAATGTCAGTGAAAAATAGAATGTTGTGGTTATCCATATGAAAACTTTTCATCAATATTTGAGGGATTTCAGTACAAATTTMTCCCTGTTCAGAAAAAAAAAAAAAAACAGTTAAATGGACACTTGAAAAACCAAGGCCACACCAGCAGCAGTCCCGCACAACAGGGCAGAGCGTATGATGCCATACTTATTCTGCTCCCTCCTCCTGAAAATCAGGGTGAAATTTTCCAACTGCTTGATGCAAACAGGCACTTTCTGCACACAGTAGCTTAATCAAAGAATTATTTTTCCTCCTTCCAAAACAAAATGTTTGATTCAAATATTTCGATCAATCTCAAAGACATAGCCCCAGGCTCAGAAATGATGATGTAACTATGCCTTAACCAGTCACAATCCATTAGCTGGGCTCTGCGACCCTCCTTCAGCCTCTCTGAATTGCAGAGTGTAGTGCCCCCATGAAGATGGTGTAAGCTAGTTCATTTTGCCTTCTAGCTGAGGCAGGCTGCAAGTGGGGCTCCTGAGCAGCTATGCGGGCTTAGCTAATGGGAGATAACTTCTTATACTGAGATGCACTTGCAATAGTGACACCGAGTATTTGCTTTAGGCTTACCCCTCATGCTAATGCCATTAAAATGGTGTGGCTGAGCAGTTCCCAAAGGGATTATCACAAGCCTCCATTTGAGAAGCTCCTCATTTGACGAATCCCTGAGCTGCAACTTGATCTGTAGAATAGGTGTTGGGTCTACCCAGTGACAAATAGGGTCACCCCTACTCTCAAACTGCTTCTCCTTATAGAAAAATTTCAGCCTGCTTTCAAAAGGCAGGGAGCAAAATATTGATATTGACCCTTCTCTCCCCTCTCCAGCCTGCAGAACTAACTGCCAGGCAGCGTCCTGGGAAGCCCAGAAGGTTCCCTGCGTCACCCAGGCCCACAGAGCTTTGTCCATTGTGCATCAGGAGCAGGCTAGCAAGGAGGCCAAGAACCATGAAGTGGCCTCCTGCAGCAGAAAAACCTGTGTGAGGATATGTGAAAAATAACCCTGACTTGCTAATCCTAGCTGTGAGCAAACAATTAGCAGGAAGCAGAGGCAAACAGGAAAGCTGATTTAATTATGTGACACTGATACAGCCAGTGAACTGGAGGGGAGGGAAGGGGGGAGCTGGGAGGGAGCTGGGGATGTGGGGTCAAAACAGTTTGTAAAAATCTGTTTCACAAAAGCTGTTGTTCCCCTCGGGGCAGAGAGAGATTACCGTGGCTCAGTGTCTATCAAACACGGGAAGAGAATAGGGCCAGGGGCAATGAGACAGCTTCCGAGTATGAAGGGCCCTTCTTCTTCTCCGCAGCAACCAGCAGCTTGCCAAAGAATTCCTGTAAGCTCTCGGCCGCTTTGTGTGACTGCTCTGGCTGTGGGGAGCGCTGCAGCAGGCCTGCCTATTGTCGGCAGGGCTCAAAGGGAGCAGGAGAGAAAAAGGGGAGTCGGGGGGAGGAAGAGGGCTTAAGGGGGCTTGTTGTTATCAAAGCCGCAGAGGTTATTGTGCTGGAGCAGAATCATGCTGCTTCTGAGCCCCTTGAATGTGGCTGTTAATGGAGGYGCTGCGGGGAGACAGAGGGTGGGATTTGCTCCGCGTAAACTCTCTGGGTTCTCCYCCTGCACGCACTTTCCTCGCTCACACCCTCTGGGCTCAGAACAGGCATGTGCTGAGAGAGGCAGGTGGCCCTGCACCCTCCTTTGCCATATGCACTGGCATCCAAAGACACCTGCCAAGGGAGCCACGCTCACGTGCACTCCCACCGAAGCACCTGCTACAGACACACGTTCAGACATGCACACAGCAAACACCCATGCTTACACACACAGACACACCTACTGGCCATTTGCAGATTCAGAGATAAATACACACACATCCAGATCTGCAAAGACATCACTTCATTGCTGAAGGCATCTACAGCTGGACATACAGATATACCTGATGGCACATATGCATACCCCAAACATCTGTGCGCAAGTCCTTGCCACAGAAACACAGACACAACTATAAACACACACAGAGGCACATAAACCCATCACGGCAGTACTTAAGCATACCTTGCCTGGCATGCACAAATGACATGTATCCATCTCATACTTCGGCCCTTCATTTGTCTTGAGAAAGTCCCGAGTCCCTATCTCACAGATCACGACCAGGTCATAAGAGTCAGCAGAAAGGACACTAAGTCATGTTGTTTTAAAAGCTTCACCTGTATCACAGGAAAGGAGAACCTGAAGGCCCTGGGGAAGTGAARCCTCAGGAAACAACTTGTGAGTAGGGATCAGTTGTTAGCAGTTTTGCAAATATTGTTGCTGTGTTTCATGGGCCTGATACTGAAACCAGGACATGTCCTAGGTCAGCACAGAGTCAGGGTGAGCAGGGTATTAGAGACAGTAGCTCAAACTCTGGCCTGACTTGGATCAGGAACAACAGAGTATTGAATGGAGGCACTTCCCAAAGCCTGGCACATGAGTCCCACAGAGTCTGTGAGGGATCCGATTTCTTTCTATGGCAAGGAAGCCACCAGACTTAAAATCACAAAAGAAATTTCTAAYGGGGAACAGAGTCTCTACCTCCCTATTCCTCACAAACTTGTACAGGGGAAATACCAACCAAAAYCCCTCCAAGGCTCTGTGCCAGAGGGAAGTTTCATGTGCAGGTCCAACCCACAGCTAAGACCTCCATGGAAAAACCTAGAGGCTTTTCTGCGAGGCTTCTGGAAAGTCCAGAGACCTGGCCCTCTTCTTATTCAAAACTTGTCTGTAAAAGGAAATAACTCTGAAAGAATTCTCCTTTTTTTCTGAACCACAAAATTGTCTTCATGTCAACCAGCTTGCTAGTAGGTCTGCTCCACAATGGCCAAATCCACATCTAACCAAAGCTCTGCTCAAAATAGCCTTCACCCTCTGAGTGTGGATGGCAAAGAGTTGGTGCATCACACATCAGCCAAACCCTGTCCCATCCAAGGAACACATGGTCCTTCGAGTGCCCACCGCTTGCCACTCCCTGAGGGACACCTCACCGTCCATCCAGCGCTGATTCACCACACCAGCACTAGTGTTACCGTGTTCAGCCTTGCAGAAATACTCACATGCAAGAGACCTATGAACACACACACACACACACACACACACACACACGTGCATGCACATGTGGAGTGGGGGCAATGCAGCCACACACAACCCCTTCACCACTCCTCAGGCCTCAGCCCTTCTCCCGTACCCACCTCGACACCAAACAGATGCTGCTGAGCCAGCCTGGGAAGGCAGGCAGGGAGCTGGGCCGAGGGAGGAAGAGACACCCCAAGAGGGACAGCAGCAGTCTCTGACAACCCTGGTAGGAAAAGTGGGGGGGCCGCGGCTGGGGGAGGAGGGGACGGAAGCAAGGCAGGGAGGGCTTCTCATTGTGAGGGAAATTTTATTTTTAACAGATGCTAAGGCAGATGGCACAGAATTAACAGAAAATGGGAGAGGAAAAAAGAGGAAGAACATTACTGGCTCCAGAGAGAGTGGACATTAAAAAAATAAAGAATAAGGGAATGAAAACAAGTTTAAGTACTCTCTCCAGAGGAGGGGGGGAGGGAAAGCGTGAGGCAGAGCAGGGACGAAGCAGCGTGATAATAACCAAAGGCGTGAAATTGCAAAAGTAAAATTTGTGGCACTCGGGAGGGGCTGATAAGGCCCCAGCTTCATTGCAAAACTCACTCAGAAATTACTGATGTGATGTTTTAGCCTTTATCATTAATAATAATTGAGAGTGGGGAGCAGGGTGGAGGTGCCTGAAACAAAGAGGGAGAGAAATTGTGTGAGCATCTGAAACCTGGGAAAGGAGAAAGAGGTGGGAGCTGGAGAGTCGGGGGAGAGGAGAGATGCAGGGGGCAAGAGTGGGAAAAGGGGCTCAAATGAGGGAGAGAAGGAACAGGGAAGAAGGGAAGAGAAAGCTGGGAAAGGAAGAGGAGGCAATGCCAGCCAAGGAAACAGGAGGAGGAAAGAAACAGAGAAGGAAGGTTAAAGAACATGAGAACAAAGGGGAAAGAAAGACACAAACAGGAATTGGGGAAGAAAATGCCAAAAAGTGAGGGGGGGGAAAAGGTGGGAGGAGGGGGAGACAGAGTGAACAAATGGAGAAACGATGGCACAGATGAAATAGTGGGAGAAGACAGACTGCAGGACAGGGAGTAAGAGAGGGGGAGACAAAGAGATATGGCCCTGCCGCTCTCCTCCCAAATTAATCGAGGACACATCAACCCAAGCCACTAAAACAGAGCTATTATGAATGGGTTAGTCACAGGTGGAGTTAAAGGCCTACAGAGGGATATTAGCCAAAATTGAGTGGCTTTTAATTTCTTTCTAACGAGAGATTGTGGCTGGGGAGCCAGACACTGCCTCAGCTTAGCTAGGCCTGAAGGCAGCTAAACACAGGAGCCGGCAGCTTCCCACAGCCACGCTAAACCACACGTGAGCTGACCTGTGTGGTACATGCACTGAGGTGGAAAAGGCACACATGAGCTGACCTGCCTGCTCCGTGTGATTAAACGGCAGAGCCACGCGTAGGATCGCGCGGCACAGAAAACAAAGCTGGCGGGGACCCGCTGGGCCACTCTGCCTCCTCTTCTCCCCAGGGCAGGGCTGTGCCTGAGGGACTGCGGCCGGTGTTTTGCAGCCCCTCAATAGGGCGGGAGGATTCACGGTACCCTTCAGGGCTGTGCTTTCCCTGGGAGGARGCTCCCCCTGAAAGCAGCCTGCTCATTCCCCTCCTGGAGAGACTGGGGAGCTTCGACACAAGACCAGGACATCTGGGTTCTATTTCTGGCTCTGCTGCTGGCAATTCACCACATTTCTCCATTTCCCCATCTGCTATCTGGGAATAATGCAGTATTGTTAAAACTAAGCACTTAATGATGAATCAGACCATCTCCCCTTTCCAAAATCATGAGACTGGTTTAAAAAATCATGAGACTTTTAAGAAAGATAGGGGGCACAAGCAGGAGGATTCACATGCCTTCTGAGAGCTCCGTTTCTGGGACTCCTGTTTTCAAGTTTTTCTCCACAGCTGCAAGATTTAGAAACAGGTTTCTTTCTTTTCCTGACTTGAAAGCTCACAGGTCATCTGGCCACAGGATTCTGGGATGGTGTGGGGAAAAAAAAAAACCTCCAGAGCTGGCAATACTAAGTAACATGAATGTTTTTCCATTAGAGCCATGTGCAACTTTCTGTGAAAGCCTCTTACTTCCCAAAGTGTCAATTCATTAAAACCAAAAGGAGGGGTCAGTTTTAACAGCTCTCTCTCCCTGAAGCAATTTTGGAGAGAAAAAGAAAAGAACCCCCAAAACCTGTGGAATCAAGACAACATCCAGTTCTAACATTTTCTAAATAAAAACATTTGCTTTATGGTTGAAAATGACTTTTCATTTTTAAGTTAAAGACTGTTTAGTTTTAAAAAGGGATTTAAAATGTTGCACTGGGAACAAAATATTTTGTTTGATCCGATTCAAAATTTTGGGACTGGGCTATGGGAAGTGGGAGATGGGGTCACAATGAGAATCAAATTATTCCTTTGTGAAAGYATTACGTATTTTGACATCTTATCCCATTTTAGAGCAAGAGTAACTGCAGTTCACAAACTCTTGTAGAAGAAAAAAAGATCATTTCCTGCCTGGATTTAATTTCCGTCTATATGAGACATTTTAAGGACTGCAGATAGTATGTGCTAAGTATTCTTAATTTATGTACTTATTTCATCTCATCACCCATATGATCCAGCCTAAATAATTCCCCCTTTCTCTTTCATTTCATTGCTGTTCAAATACTCACACATCTTCCCCTTCTCCAACCTGAACCCAGACCTGCGATGGTTTGTGGAAGTCACTCAGGAGTGGATGTGCTTTCAGGTGAAAGACGCAAACTAGATGAGCTGGAAAGTGCATGCAATCTCTCAACCAATAAAAACACTTTTGCAGAGTATATGTGAAGACAGCAGCCAGCACTCCTGCAAATTAGGGTGAACTCACATGACAGGGACATGAAAGCACAGTGGTATGCGTGATTATACATGTGGTGCTGTTAATGCAACATGCCTTATACATGTGCTAATTCATAAAAGCCCCATAGAAGCTGCTCTTGATGCATGGAACATCATGTGAAATCTGATAACAACAGCCATGTCTAATGAGTAAGATTCACGTCTGGAAATCACCTGCTAACTCATCTGAGAAGAATTCATAAACTTGAGAGACAACCAATCTTAGCAATGAGGTAAATCTGTGTCACTTGTCTGGATCTTGCTGACACTTGCATGGAGAAACTTTATCCTTCTAATGAAAGAGCCTGCAGAGAGAGGGCACAATGTTCATGGGAGAGCATCACCCTTTGCTGGGGGCAAAGAACAGAAAGGAGTCGGGACTCCTGGGCTCCAGTCGCAGCTCAGCTTCACCACTTTGCCTCCAGCTCTATCAGAAAACAAGAACAGCTGCCAGGTGCATTTGGATTGGGGGGTTTCCTTTTTAAAAAACATTCTCAGACTATCTTGCAAAGACACAAGAGAAAGGCCACACACATTCTTCTCTCAGTCAAATAATGAGTTCAACTGGGAGAGGTTGGCAGTGCTGGAGTCTGGCTTTTCCATCTTCTGTGCCTCCTCCACATCTCCAGTATGAGAATTTCTTATCTACCTATCAGGGAAACAGTCCCATGGCATGAAGTTCAGCCTTTGGGAAGGATTTACTCTCTTACTGGGATGAGAGTACTTCTAAGAATTTCCTTACAGTGAACAGATAAACAATGTCCTTGGTCAGAATGTGCCAGGGGATGGAGGGAAGTAGGCCTAAGGGATCAGAGCACATGGCAAGCACACAATAAACGAGAGGAGGAGGACAGGGGCCCAGAAACCAAGCCAGAATAATGCCAGCACATTTCCCGACTGAGAGACCTCAAATTTTGCTCAGACAAAATCCCTGAAAAATGCCTCTGGGCTAGGGGTTATTTCCTGTCCTGATGCAGGGTAAGCCCACACGCAGGTTTTCCAGCTCACTTATGCAGGAGCACTGGCTGAGACTCTATGTATTTCCTGTTGATAATTCCTCTTCTGCCCCTCCTGTCAGCACAGAGCAAGGACCATTCCCCGCCGTCACGAAAGTYGTTTTCAATAGGCCCCTTTCCCCCTGGGCTGCCAGCTGAGGCTGGTCCTTGGAGAGCTACACCCCTCTCAGAGTCTATTAAAGCTCAATTACTGAGGGCTGACTGGCCTCGTTGTCTGGCAAAGGGAGGTAGGATGCTCCTCTCCCTTCCAGGGTCGGGGCTGGTTTACTATGGCCCAGCCAGCTCATATTAGTGTATCAATTTAATAAGAGCAAATCAAGTAGAAGAGGGGAGGGGAGGAAGGCAGCGAGAGGAAGAGCCATAAGAGGAAGGCTCTGAAAGCCAGCCAGTGCTGCCTAGGCAATGACTGGCTGGTCAGGTGATGACAAAGGGAGCACTGCTGATTTACACTGTAGGTACAATGGAAGTGTTTTGATTTACACCAGCAGGGACATCCTGGCCCTCCTGACCTGGGAGACCCTTTCCTACCAGCATCTTCCCATGGCAGCCTAGCACAGCATCTTATCCGCTGGTGCTTTCCCAGGGACCCAAAAACATTYGTTCCTACGTGTTCCATTTCCATTCTGCCACTGTGCTGTTCCCCACGAGGTTTTGCATCTCCAGCAGTCAAGTCCCAGCCTTCCCTGCACTTTGGCAAAGAGCTGTCATCAACACCAATACAAAAGTTTCTATCAGGGATAAATAGCTTCCCTCCCACCTGCACCCTCCCTCCTTGGATGTGTCTTCTGGGGTCTGAGTCCATAGATAGAATTATACAAATAGATCAGTCATACAGCTAGCAGTCGTGTTTCATTTGTTACACAGATTCCTTATGGGCAAGGAAAACAAGAGAAGCTGAAAAAATGTAAAAGCATTTATTTCCTTCTTCGTCCCTTAAGGACCTGTGTTTTCCAAAGCTGCTTGTATCAGTGAGGAAGGTGGGGGTGAGGGAAAGGAGGAGAGACTGTTATGCTGAAGGTCTAAGTTTATTTTTTGTTGTATCCATCATGGTCTGCAGGGCTCTGAATGTCACACAGGGATCATGAGGTAAAGCCTCAGCTGCTTCTGGCAAACACGCTTTAACCTCATCCCACAAGTGGGGAAACTGAGGCACAGAGAAAGTCTGGCAGCCATTTACAAAACCTCTCAGAGATGTGCCTGAGAATAGGAGACAGGCTAACCAGGGTCCCCTCAGCACTAAGCAGCCTGTCTTCCTCGGTAAACCATAAGCCGCCAGCTCAGGAACAAGGGAACATAAGAAAAGAAGCTCATCACATGCAAACCATTGATAGGCATCACAGAATAGACATTCAGTCCAGAAAGGTCCACAGAACACCCCATCTGCACACCGCAAATCACCACTCTCCCCTATGACAAACTTCAGGCCTTTGGTACTAGGCACATATCCATCACATTGCAGCACAGGAAAAGAATAGGCCCTGCTAAAGTCTCCCCTATTCCCTCTTTTTCTGGCAGAACTCAGGGTCTGTGGGAATGCTCTCCAGCTATCCTCCTCCTCAAAACCCCGCTCTCTGGTTCTTACTGGGGTGAGTGGGATCAAACACACTAATGTCCCAGTTTCCCCAGCCTGCAGACACACAGCTCCACTGTGCATCTTCTAGACTGCAGGACTGGTGCACTCCTTATGCAGCCAGGAGATAAGAGCTCTCTTGGGCACTGAGGTGAGGCTGGTGAGAAAATACTTTAAACCCAGAGCCTTTTCTCTTGCCTTGAATTAATGGAGCACACAAGGCAGCTTGGAGCAGTGTCAGGACCTCGCTGGTTTCAGAGGGCAGAGAGGAAGCATGTCCTTTGCTGCCAGCTGTTCCAAGCCCCCAGCCTTCTGGCTTCTGGTAGGACTCCAAAAAATCCTTTGCTCTTTTGCAGCAACTTACTTGCTGGGGGTCTCCAAACACCTTATCTGTTTTCTGGCTAAGAGCAGGGAGGACCAGCAGGAATTGGTACATTCACACTCCCACCAAATCTGTCTCTTCAGACTGGACAGAGAACATGAGGGCATTAGATCTGGTAAGGAAAGCACGGGCTGCATGTCACTGTCTGCTGAGGGAATAGAAAGGGGTCAGGGAAGAGGAGCTGACAGACAGCCCCATGCAGGCTGGGCACCAGGGAAGAGGGTGACATMTGTCCAACAGACACTGGTTCCATTAGAGATCGTGTCTCCAGGGTACAACATTTTCCAAGATGGCCTGATATGTGTCGAGCTTCCTTCAAGGGAACAGTTTGAGAGGAAGCTGCATGACCAGATCCAAGTAGAAAATCCAGTTGCTGTGTGCCCTCTAGTTTGGCCAGACAGGCACCTCCAGAGATGCTGGCATCTTTCACTCCTTGGCAGCACTTCTATRCTGGGCCCAATACCCTATCTCCCTGGCACACACAGCCCTGAGACCTGAGCTAGGCCTGTAAAGAGGATACTGCTCTCACAATCCCCTTAAACCTTGGCAAAAACTGGGTGCTAGCTGTGGATGCCAAAAACACTGTACTTTCCTAGCTTTATCCTGGGCTTTTCGATACATGCTGCTTCTCTTCAAACTCCAGCATCTGGAGCATGGGCTTTTAGGAGATAAGAATATGGAGTTGGAGGTGTTAAAGGGCAGAGATTTAGCTGCCTTTAGTGGAAGAAAACTTGACAATGGGACCTGTACACATTCAACAACCCCAGAAGGCAATAAAACCAATAAGAACATTACATTAAAGCCCGTGAGGTTTTGTTTTGTTTTGTAGTTTAGTGGCATTGGTTCTAGAAATGCTGAACAAATCCTSCCCCCCCCCMMAAAAAAAAAAACCCTTCCCACCTGCACAGAGAGCATGAAAGGTCCTGTGCGCACAGAGATCAGGGGCAGCAGGAACACCTTGCCCCCTTTTCAGTTTGAAGAAGCCCAGAGTGAAATGGATCCCTGCCGTCTGAGCCCAGGGTCACCTGCTTTATCCAAGAGGAATTGTATTGGGATGGTGATTCAGGGAGAGCTGAACCTTCATTTAAGAGGAGTCTTGGCTTCATGCTGTCCCTGGTTTAAAATCTTCAGAGCCTCAGAGGTGAATGTGTTCTTGCTGGAAAAAGAGAAGAAAGGGATAGAGTGAAAGAGGAATAGGCCAAGCCTGCTGCACAGTGGCTTGGGACACTTCTAAGGAGACAACATGCAGCAACAGAGTTGCTCATTTTTGAGCAGCCCCATATTCAGTGTATTGCAACCCCACTGAAGAGTCTCTCATTTTACAATAGGGTAAAGCAGTGCCTGGGAAATGAGGCTCAGGGCTTTGKCCAACTGACCCGTGGTAGATGCAAGTATCACCAATCGCCCAGTGCAAGGGGCTCTTAGGGGAGGAAAGCCCAGGGCATCAATCCCATGCTGCTATCAGTGCATCACAAGCACTCAGAAACCCCAGGGCAGGTATAAAGTAAAAGGCCCTGTCCCAAAGTGCAAAACAGACTGTCAGGGAAAGGAATTTGGAATGAGGTGAGGTGACTGAGGCTACCCAGTAAGCCAGTGGAAAAGCCAAGAATTGAATATTGGTCTCATTCCCTCTTACGCTGCCCATGTCCAGAGATCCAGCTGCCTCCTGCTGAGGTAGCAGGATTTGACACCATAAAGCACCTTATCCAAGCTGACCTGGCACTGGCATCTGACACAGGCAAGCCAGGCATCAAATTTACAGTTGACTAAAACCGTGGTTCAGGGCATTGGCTAGGAACCCCTCCGTGCTGTGCTCCTAGAAGGAGCCTTAAGGCAGCCCTTTCCTAGAAAAGTGAGGAAGAATATCCCTCCCTCCCCCCTACCCAGCTATCTCGCTCTGGAGCTTTACACCCAAAGGACCACAGACATGGTGGGGACACACAGAGAAGGGGGGAGGATTAAAAAAAAAGATGGAAGAGAGGCAGTGAGCAGCAGCAGAGAAAGAAAAAAAGAAAAAAGGAGTGGGAAGGGAGAAAGTGAGAAAAAGAGAGAGAGTGAGAAAAATGACAGGAGCTGAATTTTCGGCGCCCTCACTTTAAATCAAGATAAAAGACTGAAATGGAAAATAACAGTCCAGAGAAACCCCTGGACGGCTTTGGGCGTTAATGGAAACACATGGCTGAAGGCTGTAGTGTTGTCAGCTTCCCCGTGCTCTGACATTCCTTTCTGATAATCCGGCCTGCCATAAAATTAGAATAGCAAATACCTCCTGACAAAGATGCATGTTTCCCTCTATTGTGCCATCATAAAAAAAACTCCGCTGGTGACTCGAGGAGCCGCAAACTTCAATTTAAATTTACAGTGCGGCGGAAGGAAAGTGATATGCACTCAAAAATTTTAATAACCTATTAAGTTACGACTTCAATTTCATTTTATGAATATTTTCCTTGGGGAGCAGTGCTATCACAGAGAAAGATAGAAATTTAAAAAAGATAAATAGTGCCATTAATCTCCAACATTTCTCTTCCATTATCCTTGAAAATTAGGAGTTATTTTTGTTCAGATCTTCATGTAATTAGCTCCCTACACTTGATTCACTAGCCAGAAAATGACCATGTTCAGAAAATTAAAAATTTGTCATTAAGTGGAATTTAACATAATATCATTTATCTTTATCTATTCCCCAGCTGACAGCAGGAGCCTTGGAAGTGATACAGGCTTCTGTGTCAGAGAGTAGAGGCAAGTCCTCGACATGAGAGGGAGAGCGCGGGAGTGTGTGGGGGGGAAGGCTATAAGGATGTGGGAGGGTAGAGGGAGACCGGGAGAGGGGGAGCATGTGAGACAAAAAGGAAGTAAGAGCTGGAGTCATAGGAAGAGGGGGAGAAAAGGAGGACTGGGGTGTGGGAGGAGAGGGAGAATACAGGAGAGAGTTGGAGGAGCAGGGCAGACAGCAAGGCAGGGTGAGGTGTTGGAGGGGGAAGCAGAAGGGGTGAGGAAGAGGGGGGCAGAGAAGGCTAGAGAGGTAGGGCTACCTGCTGGGCTGAATGGCAGAACTAGGAGCGGGGCCACCAGGAAGCCAGCTGGATGTCGCAGTGAGAGCAGTCAGGGGCCTGGTGAAATCCTGACCTCGCAGCATCGCTGGAGCATGGTCGCTGGCTTCAGCCAGGCTGGCTGAGAGCCAAGGCACTGGCCTCCTGCTGGGGGCTTTCTCCAGTTCTTCATCCATCCCAACCCATCAGTCTGACATGAAACAGGGCAGGTCCAGGCAGAAACCCTCGTCAAGGTCAGTGGAAGGCTTTTGCTGCCTATTAAAGACCTAATGCCAACGTCGGTTACAAGATCCAAATAAATATTGGAGATCAGTAGACCTCCTCCTCTTCAAAAGCTTCAGTAATCAACCGAGTCCGCTCCCTACCCCCATCAAGCTTATTACTACCTTATACAGAAGGGAAACTGAGGCAAAGAGAGGGACTATGACTGGTTCTAGGACATGAGCAACTGGAAAGAGGGCTGGGACTAGAACCAACCCAGACTGACAGACCTTCTGAGATCTGCTCTAACTCCTACTTTGCACTCCCTTTCCTCAGCCAATCTTGCGTGTGCAGCAGATGTGCTGGCAAGTTCATTTCTCCAGCATGGGGTGAACTACAACAAGCCTCTTCAGCTTCTGAATCCCTCTCCTGAACCAAAAAATGTTAGCCTCCTAGGCATCTCATTTAATCTCTGTCTTTCCTACCTTCAGTGGCAAGAGCTGGTAAAATATCTCTCTGGAGAAAATGAAAGAGAATAGGTGGAAGGAAGGAGAAGAACACCATAAAGCAAACACTATGGGCAGGAGCTATTTTAAATAACTGGCTAGCTAAAAAAGCCAAGGACATTAGCTACTCAGCAGTTCCATCACAAGAGCTTGTGCTATTTTAAGCAAATCTCTTTGCCTCTCTATTCTGGCTTAAAGTTTGGGGATTTTTCCACTCCTCCCAAAGAAGTTTTGGGGAGTTTTATTTAGTTATGCTCCCTCCACCTAAATCTAGATTTACAAACTTTGTGCATACATTTTATTCTTTGTTTTGTAATTACAGTAAAGCTGGGAATGGGGGGGGGGGTGTCATAAAGATTTGCACTTCATTAGAAACAAGGAGTTTCACTGCAGCTGAATGACCTTGCACTCTGCTATGCATTCTGCTGTGTAGGATATAATACAAATTTTTACACAAATATCTAGTGGCTAGTGCATATTATATTATAGATCTGTACAACAAGAGGCCATAAAACAGCAGGGGAACATTCTAGGGTAGACACTCAACACTATGCTCCACAGCTGTGGGTTTTAATGCAACCAAGGGTGTTAGGTACAAAAATTCTCACACAATAGCAGTCTCCCATGAGTTCTTGCAACCCACAATTGGTGGCTATAAAGTACCAGCCCATATGCATCAGCCTCCTTCTTCCTACCTACAACAATCGGATGGGTCACGGTCACTGTGCTCATCTTGTAGCTGGATACCTGGAAATGTTGAAATTACATCRGCACTACAGCAAAACAACAACAGATCTTGGCATGGGACCCAGGTGTCCTGCCTCATTCTGGAAGGTACCTGTGAGCCACCATCTCTAAGTATCCCACCACTGGTTGGGAGATGCAGTGTGGCTTTATGGCTTAGGGGCAACTTCTTTATTTTCGTGCATATGTAGCCTGAACCAACAGCATGGACCAGGCTACCGTTTTTCATTAAGTAGGGGCTATGGCCCTAGACTGGATCCTCAGCAGGAGTAAATGAAAGTAGCACTTGCACTACTTGACACACAGTGAGGGGAAGCAGCAGGCTGTGTCTGGGGAGCTGTGGGGAAACRGTTCTGGGACCATTTTCTCATCTCAGGTCTGCTGCCCCATGTCCCTCTCTGGCTGGAGTGCTTTGTGGGCTCTCAGCTCACATTGCCACCACACTGCAGAGCAGACTCCCTCCAGCCACCATCTGAAAGGCCAAGAATCGCCTTATCCCTTCAGCAGACCTCCTCCAAACTGCTGGTTGGGACGGTCACAAGTCTGCAGGCTGGAGAGGAGAAAGACTGTGTACACGGGCATACCAGAGAAATGTTGATACTTGTGGGGCATCTCCCCATGGCCATGCTGAGTTGACCCACACAAACTCCCATGATGCACTTTCCTCCATCTGCACTGGGGCTCTGACCTTGGCCACTGCCACAGAGACCTGGTCACCACTGGGGAGCTGAGGACTGTGATTTCCTTTTACTGCTCTGTCCACTCAATCCCTGCCAAAGCCTTTAAGTTGTGCATCCCAGAGCATGCTCTTTACACCCTTGTTCTCAAACAGCCCTTTCCCCGCAGGTCTCCTCCCCTCACAYCTCCCCACTTAGCCTCATGCTTCTCCTCTCTCATCCTCTACACACCCTTCCTTTTGCCCTTTCCCTTTAATTTCTGTCTTTGCTCTGTTTCTACCCTCTCTTTTTTCCACTTGTAGAGCTGTTTGATTCATGGTGGTCTTAAAGCAGAGGCTAAGGCCCCTTTACTCTCTTACTCACTTATTATATGATTTACTAAAGTACCTTCACTTTGTTCCATCATTCCTTGACTTGGTATCTACCCTTACTGCTGCCCTTAAAATCAGCTCTGCTTCTCTTTTCCCCCACTTTCTTCTTCTACCCACTTCAACTCCTTTTTATACTCTTACAGGCTGAGCCAGACTGTTCTCTTCCTCTCCCCCCATGCATCCCGTGGCCCATCCACTCCTGCCTTTCCCATCCCTTTYTCATGCTCCCCCTCCTCACCAGAGCCTCAGTGCTGCAGCCTTAAAGCAGGATAAATGGATATGGATATCRTACAATAAAACCTTCAGAATGGAGAGTTTTGTGCAAGTGAACAGCAGCCAAGCCTGAGAGACTGAAAATTGGATAAAGGGATTAAAACAGTAGCACATTAACAGGAGATTTAGAGTGTAATAAACTCATTTCATAATAATATGTGCGTTGGGGCTGGTAATAAATCATCGCGGGATCCCTGCCTTCCGCGGTGCCGGAACGAGGCAGTGACCCGAAAGCGGGGTAGGATTTCAGTGAGATGTGGATTAATTTCACAGGGTTCTTGGCCAGGAATAGAGCGGCTGTGCCATTGCTGTACAGCTGCTGCTGCTGCTACTGCTGGCTTTTTACAAAAAAAAAACCACAAAAGGCAAACAAATGAAACCAAACAAGAGGACCTGCCAAGACCGCCTGGCTCACATTTGKGGAGAGGAATGGTGAAGTGGCCTTCACCACCATAACTCAAAGGCCAAACATCAGTGCTTCTCAGTCACCTCCCCAGGCAATGTCCTGCCCCCTTTCCATCCAGATTTGTGGGGTAAAGAAGATATAACAGCAACAGAGAAGAAGGTAGCTAGACAAAAATGCTAAGCTAAGTCACCACACTAATGACCCAAATAACTTTGCCTAAGACACTAAAGGGGAAGTCAAAAGAATGTAACAATCACATGGAACAGATATATCAGCCCACTGGGTAGCCCCAAATGCAACCCTAGGACAGGTGGGGGTCAGGAAAGGCTGAAATTCCACTCATGTCTGCTGTGCAAAGCTCATGAAAAGTTACAAAAGAGATGAAGCCTCAGTCCTAGAAAGGGAGGAGAGAAGCATGCTGGAATGTTCCCAGAGAAAGAATACAGATGGATCAAAGCCATAATGCAATTAGGTGAGGCAAGGACTTTGCAGCAAGAGGTAATAAAGGAAGAAAGAACAGGAGAATGCAGTGCAAGTGTCCTGGAATAAAAAACAAAGGGCTTAAGGAGACCATGGGGAGATGAAACAGGGTGATCATATCTTAAGGAAGTCTGGAGAGCAAAAAAGCTTCCCAGAAGAGGAGGAACTGGGAATCACACAGCAAGCAAGTAAGGCACTGGCCCAGATGACAGGGGAGCTGGGCTCTACTTCTTGCCACTGCACCCATGGAGCTTGTTTGGCTGGAGAGCTCTCTGGGGAGGGCCTGCCTTGCTGTACCATAACCTATAGAAGTGGGACCCCATTTCTGTGAGAGAAATATATGGGGACACATTGATACAGATGGATGTGGACCTGAAAATAAGAACCTGTCTTGAGAAAAAGACAGGATGTGCCAGCCTTAACGGAACTTGTCTAAACATAAGCCAAGGCTGATCTGACATGAAGAAGGGGAGAGTAAATGTGGATGAGAAAGAGAGATGGGGCATTGTGAAGRCTGAGGAGGAGGGGGTGAATGGCCAGCAGGACAAAATTCAAGTCTCAAAAGGAGGAAACTTTAGGGCTGGAGACTGTAGATTCATGGAGATCTTTCTTTTCTGGTACCCCTGGGGTTAGCTTACTTACAATGCTTACTTAGTCATGGCTGGAGTCACAACTAATGCCGGCCTTTCCTGAAAATATTAACCCCTATGCTGTGCAACCCAAATACTGTGGAAACAAAAAGACAGCAGCTCACGAATCAGCCATTTGCCTGCATGAACAGGCTGAGGGTGTTCAAACCAAATAAACATATAACTGCCTCTCRAATGGCAGCCCAAGCCTCTCAAGCAGTCTGTGTCAGAGGCAGAAAGCTATGTTTTCTTTTCATGTGTGTGGTGGCTGCTCACAACCCACCCAGCATGCACAAATCCTTCAGGGAAACCCYGTTTCCTTAACAAAGGGAGTTCTGCAGCATCATGCAGGTGTGTGCAGAAGACACAGCAAACTCCTATGACTTTTTTCAGGAGGTAGGGCAAAGTGGCACCCCTGGACTTTTAAAGAGGCATTTGAACAGACATCACATCTGTGTTTGTTCTGGCTCTTCGCATTTTTTCTTTGACTGGGAGGTACTTTGCACTTAGTGAGAGCTTTAAAACTAACATTCACTTAAGTACTCAGTTACAGAAATGCAGCCTCTAATGATCTAAGACACATGCAAGTTGCTAACTGTTATTTCACCCAGGCAAAATATTCCACACGCGGGGAAAAAAAAACAAAACAGACTAGAGCAATACTCYTTTCCAATATCAAAGTCTTGGAGACACATTCAACCCAGCCACAGCCCAATCAACAGCAGTGGATTCAAAATCTGGGGTTCAGTTTGGCTTGTGTAACTTTTTCATGAGCAGTGCAGCAGCAACACAGGTAGCCAGTCCTGTGTTGAGGCCCGGTTCTAACCCCATCCCAAGTAAGGCCACCAGCCTGGGTAGGAGACAAGGGTCCTATACAAGGGAGAGAGTTCAGCCTCTGCTTGGGCCTACCTACCCAGTCACAGCCTGGAACAGGTCTAATGGACATGACTTTACCTCTGTGCTGGTTAAAGTGCCCCCTTGAGACGGAGGAAGTGTATGGCCTCGTTCATTTTCTGAATTACTCAGTGCCAGGACTTCAGTTTGACTCTGCTTCTTGCCACACGGTGCCTACAGCACAAGTTTATTGACTTTACTATGTCACTTGCTTTCCGTCTGGTTTAGATGAAGCAGGGTAACTTCCAGTCAGGAAGTTCCCATGATACTGTTGTAGGCATTCCTATGCTCCCACCAGACATTTTGATTTCAGTGAAATTATGCTCTGTTTCAAGGAGAAAAGATTCACAAAAAGAATTCCAGCCAGTCTAGTCCTCCCCATTACCTGCTTCACACTGTCCCTGGACAGCTAGGCTAATGCACACAGGAACCAGTAGAAAAATTGATGTTTTGAAAATGCATTGGTTAAAAAAAAAAAAAAAAGGTGTTTAGTAAATGCCTTAAGATAAAAAAGAAACACATTTAACATAAGAGGCTTAATATTAATAAGCCTTCAGAAACTAAAAGTTTTTATTCAAAATATTTTTCAATTTTTGTTTTCAATAAACACTTGAAAATGTGGTCGAAAAACCCAAACCCAAAATGGTCAGCTGATTTATTAAGACAACAGTAGTGGGAAAAGGGGGAAGTAGGAAGGAGTAGCTCACTTGCCCTTCTTTTTTCCTCTAATAATAAGCGATGATCCCAGCTCAGCAACACTGCAGAGRGAAGTGGAGAAACGGAGCCCCAAGACTCCACCCAAGGCGGTCAACCAGGACACACAGTTACCAGCCTTACGTCACCAGTACAAACGCCCACTCGGGCAGCCCACAGAGTCATAATCCCGAGAGAAGAAATTGGAGCCCAGAGCCCTTTCAGTTGGAGCTAACGCATTCTGGACTCCGTGTCAATTTTAGCCAGGCAGGAGGGTGTCACAGTGGTAAGCGATAGCAGGACTGCTGTTCAYCTAAGCTGGCTTTCAGTCATTACCATAGCTCTTGCCACATCACTGAAGTGTAAATTCACTCAGTAAATCACACCAGCTTCACCATTACAAAATAGTACTCAAGAAGCACTAATAAAGCAGGAGAAATTGGATTTGCATTGAAGTCAACCTGCCACTTCAGCTGTCAGTCACTGCCAATCAAGGGCCCATAAGCCCCATCCAGACAGACTTCCCTAGTAGTAAACTGGCCATGGGAACTTGGGAAGCCAGGGAAGAGGACTGAATATTATTCAGCACAGGACCTTCACATGCTTTTTAGACTCCTCCCTCCCTACACACACACCAAAAGAGTCAAAAAGACCCAAGGACCCAAGTCCCATGTAACAAAAGCTGGTGGACAGTGAACGACAACAGTGAGTTACTCTGAATAGTGACTAGAAAACTAAGTGGCTGTAAAGCACCTTGATTTCTCTTCTGTTGGATTCAGTGAAGCAGTTTCCTCCCATTCCCATTTCCTCACTGGGTGATATTTAAGAAAAAAGAGAAAATTCCAGAACCAGCCAGTCAATTTAACAGACTGTTTCAGCTGGAAAATACTGGGAGAAAGGATCTGAAAATGCTGAGACTTGAGGTCAATGTCTTACAAACATTACTTCTTGCCTCTGAGTCAAAATTACATTTCTTTTGTGTAAAAAGGGATCAACATTAGAAAAAAGGGCTAAAACAAAAGATGGGTTTGGGGAGTTAAATGTGAAGCCTTGGATTGCCCCAAAAATGACTTTTTTTTTTGGTTCATTCCACCAAAACCATTGAGATGTTTTTAGTGCCCTTTGCTATCACCTGACCTTCTTACAGAGTGTCTGAGTACCACCATAAACCAGTCTCCTTATATCTGCCCCTCTCCTAACCCATCTCCTCAGGCAGTGCATGCTGACCAGGCACTGATACAGTCCCTCATCCCTGCGCCATTCACAGTAGGCAGAAGCCCCAAGAAAGAAACACACTGATGTGGCTGGGGCCTGGCCAAAGCAGATGGCATGACTGAACAGGCAAACCTGCAGTGATAAACATATAGTAACGATCTGAACAGCCACAAGCCTACATTAACCTCCAGTGGGGCTTTCAATCAAAGAAGTTCAGTTTGTTTGCTATACTGCTGAACTCCTAGACTATATCCAAGGCTTGAGCCTATTGCCCCCACTTTCAGTCAAATGCAATTAGCAGGAAAGCTGACATGAGGAGTAAGTCTTGGGGTATCAGTCACTCAGCAAAGACAAAGGGTTGAGTACTGAGTATTTGGTGTATATGCAGCTGCAAGCAATACTGGGAGTAGGATTTACTAGCAATCATGTTCATCAAGGCTGATACAAATATGTTCTGGGTGACAGTTTTGATGTATGCTATTTAAAAAAAAAAAAGTCAATCCTAGGGAAGTGTTCCAACCAAAACATAATAAAATTCCCCAGACTAAAACTTTGTTTCACTGTAAAAAGAAGAGGAACAACTATGCAAAAAAAAACCCTCCTCTAGACTTCAGCCTTCTCTTACAAAAAGAGACAGAAAGGGAGAGAAAAGATTTTTTTAAAGGTAATGAAAACACCAAAAACAGGCAAAAATAAGCTTCTGGCAAAGTGTAAGGGATTTTTTTTACACAAAAGGTTGTTGCTGTTTCTCAACATTTCCTTTCTTTACTAAGATGAAAAATGACTCATGAAATGAAATTAAAGCTATCTGATTCATTCCCCCACAACTGAGGCACAGGTACAATGACCTCCTTCACCAGTTTCAGGGTTGCTCCATTGGAAAGGGCCACCTTTCAGGACACATCGCTAGCTATGTGGCTGGTGAGCTAAAACATGCCATTGATTTTTTTGTCACAAAATGTCATTGCAATGCAGTTGCATGATATTGTGCTGGCCAGAAATCACCTTCAAGCCAGTTTAGTGGTATGACATGGTATGTTGTCAACAGTAAATCTGGTCTGGGAGGCAACAATCCATTCCGGTGCTGATCATTGAAGACATCAGAATCAATTAAATGCCTGCTGTTAATCATGCTACCTGGCCTACAGACAAACCACCTTGTTCTGTAACCTTCTATGCTTTTATTAGCAGAGCAGACTTGTATCAGGTTGATTTTTGTATAAGAGACCTACAAAGACCATCCAGTGCGGTAAGAAATGGCATTGCTGCATTCAAGTGCTGAGTCCATTCTCAGTAGAGACTGAACCCTAGGGAATTTTAGTTGAGTGCTGCTCAGCCCAGTCCTAAGCTCAAATCTTTGCTTATTTGCAGTTGTAATCCTTACCACATATTGGAAAGACCAGCAGCATTCACCAGTGTGGTGTGACCTAGCTCTCAGGGGGACAATTGCTCCCTATTTAAATTGCACCTGACAGGTGGAGTTGTCTTCAATTTCCATCTCAAAAAGTTACTTAACACTCCCCTGGATGCAAAAGAGTATGGGCACAAGTAAGTTGCCTCACTTGGGCAGGAACAATATAGGATACAAATATGGGATCAGGAACAGCAGGTGAGGCAGAAATTCTGCAGGAAAAAAACATCACACTGAATAGGAGTCACCAGTGTAAGGTTGCTCTGAAAAAGAAAAACACTCTCATGGATGGTTTAAAGAGGAGAACGCACCACCCACCAGGCATGTCACACTTCTCCCTCATTGCTGAGGCCTCAGCTGGAATATTACATACAGGTCTGAATGCGAGCATTCAAGAGGGATGTTGGCCAGCAAGAGTTATCGGTGAAAAGAGGTAAGAATGATCCAAGATRTGGAAAGCAAGACCTGGAAAGAACTGGAGCTGTTCAGTCTAGAGAAGAGAAGCCTGAGGACAGACATATTCTTAGTAGGTAAAAGGCTGTGCAAAATGGAAGGGAATAATCCCTTCTCCATGTCCTCAGTGGAGAGGAAAAGAAAGGGCTTAAACTGCAGCAATATCCAGACTAGGCACAAGGACAAAGTTTCTAGTGCTGAGGCTGRTGAAGCACTGGAGTAGATTGGTGTAGGGCAGCTGTGATGTCTGCATAACTGGAAGTTTTTGAGAATAGTTTAGAAAATAACCATCTGGAGTGGTATGGATAAAGATGATCTTGCCTTAAGGTAGGGAGATGGACTAGATGATCTCATGATGCTTCTTCCAGCCTTATTTTTTTATGATAATTGCATTCAAATTAAAGAAACCAAGTCACAGTGAAGTGGACAGATATGTTCATGGACAAATATTAGACCAGTGGCAAGACAGGACTAAGAAGATCAGGGGCTGAGACATGCACATGACTTAATATTTGCTTCAGTATCAGTTGCAAAAAAATAGGAGGAGAAGGGTAATTTATGGTGATTTCCTTCCTTAGTGTCCTAAAATATTTCCAAAATGGCCAGGCCAAAAGGCTGTAATATATATGTCTGTATTTGCATCAGTAGAAGCCTTTCTCTTGACTTAAAAGGAAATATTTTGTTTTCGTCTTGAGTTTTTTGATGTTAAGCATTAAAGTACACTTCTCCATGGAACAGTACTTTCCATTAAGAAATACAGGCATTTTATTACAAAGTAAGAGAAAATACAATGTTTAGACTTGTTCAGAACTTTTTTCCTGAGAAAATGCATTCAAATCTGATACTAACATTTTTCAGGTTGTTCCATATCTACATTTCCTTCAGAAAGAAAAAATGTTTTAAGCAAGTGATTTCTGACAATGGCTTAGAGCGTCCCTCTGGATTGTCTTCTGGTGATGCCACCACTCCAGAATTAGAGGCAGAGCTACATGGGGGAGGAGGACCACCCACCTCAGTGCCCCACCTTCCCCAGTGAAATCCCTTCCTCGGTGACAATAGTGCCTTTGTACTGCTCTCCCAGACCCTTTCTTGAACAACGTATTCTCTCTCCAACTCTCCACTTCCAGAATAGCACAGACATGAACCATCACAGATGAGCTTTCTTATACCTTCCTTCCCCCAGATGAATTTACAAAATCTGGTTGTGCTGCTCTAACAGGACCAAAATCTTTGCTGGTAGAATTTTATGGGATCCATTGGCATTTGTTGATGGTGCCCTTGGCCCTGCATGTTCATCTTACATCAACCAAATTTATTGCATGTAGCAGGTATATGACACAGAAATCTACATGGATACTTCCCAGGACTGTGTAACCTGGTCAGCAAAAAACTTGTTTCTGAACATGAGCAATCTGCCCAGATTCTTTTACCAGAGCGTGAGTAATAGCTATTATAGTAAGTTGCTCAGTAAGAGGAAGGAATGATGTAAACCAAACGTCATTTAATCCACTACCTCTTTCTGACGGGTGAAACTCATATGTGTACACCCAAACACAAGCAATATGCTTCACTACAAACAGGATTTCAGCAGGTTAAACTTTGCTTCTGTGAAGGATGAAATGTCCTCTCTGGGCCACATCCTCAGCTCTCGCAAACTGGCGTCTTGACGTTATTCTCACAAAGCTCTGCTAATTTGCTCCCCTCCCCCCCAACTAAGGATCTGGAGTTTTACATCCAATGGCAAACCTCCGTATTATTAATACTGATTTGCTGATATCACCACCAAATAARAGTCTGTTCATCATGTGGTCTGTCCTGTCCTTTTTGTCAAACAAACACTGTTCTCACAGTTACTCTCATTTCTCTCAAATGTCTTGTGCATACAGATCTTGCTGTGAACTAGAGAACATACTTTGTCTGAACTTCATGCTTTTATCACCTGAGTATTAGTCATTCTCAATATGTTTCTGTTGCATTAATGGAAAAATATGGGAGCCCTCCGGTGGTAAAAATAATACCTTTAATTTCCTACAGATGATAACCAGAGACTGTAACCTAGCAGATAAAGTGCCTACTTCAGCTTTCAAAGGTGCAGCTGTGAGTTCAGAACTGTATTTTCCACATATTTTCTGTTCACTTTATTCCACTCATGTTATTTTAACTTAATTAATATCCCTTGATTTTGTGGGACCATAACAATAACAACAACAATAATAGCTGCTACCACAACCACTACCAATGGGTCAAATTCAGACATGCATTAAGGTGGCAAATGTTGTAGGAGGAAGAGAGCCTGGAATGACAAAAGCTCAGGGCTTGTTTTAAAGAAGAAAAATTAGTCATGGTGTAAATGCACTGATTTACACCAGAGGTAGAAAGTACCTGATTACATTAAACTGAAACAGTAAGAGTCTCAGTTTCAAAGAAACTTTCTTCCTCACAGGTATGGTTTAAAAAAAGTATGGATTCCCAATAATGAACTTTTAACAGCTAAGAGGCCAGGAAGGTATAAAAACACATTAGATTCATTCAGAACTATTCCTGCTGTCTCTCCCAAATATTTCACCTTTAAAACCACACATTTACCAAAGAAAGGGGGGGAGGGAGGGGGGGAGAGAAGAAAGAAGGATCAAACTTCATCTGGCAAAATGAAAAAAGAAAGTATTCCAGAGCAACCAAAATGTACTGTTTCACTCCAAACTAGTCCTTGTATTTTGGTTTTACATTTTCTCTCTATAACATTTTAAAATTGCATTTAAGCAAATTCAGTCTCAAAATATCCAATGTAACAGGAAAAATGAAAGGTTATTTTACTTTCTAAATGTTAAAAGGAAGTATTTTGACTCTTCCTATATTTTTGCTTTAGGTCAAAAAAGTAGTTTTCAGCAAATAACTCCTTCAAAAATTGGTGTAGCTGGGTCTCTGTCCACTCTGCCTGGCTCAACATCAGGGAAGGGCTGGTGACAGAGGCACAGAGTAGCCAGTGGTGAGAGGCAAAAGAAGGCATCATACGTCAGAACAACCACCAAGAGTCAAAACCACCAGTGGAGGGTTATCCTTTTATTGTTACATGTGTGAAATGCTCACATAGCTGTCTCAAAACCTTTCCTCTGGCCTTCATAATTGCAACTGAAAGGGACTCACAGACCCATACAATGCCAATACGTGCCATATCCCCATTTGGGAGACAAACCAGCTGCCTCCTCTCATCACCTAAAAAGGGCAGAGATAGGGATATCAAAGATGAGGAATTCTCCACATGCAGCCAAGTTCTTGCAAATAGCCGCAGCAAAGGCTGCTCTTGAAGGAGATACTCTGTTCTTTCTGTCCAGCAACCAGCAAACAGAAGCTCATGGCAGCAGCTTGTCCTGGTCACATCACGGTCCCATGGACTTGCAGTGCTGGGGACAGAGACTTTCCTTCTGGTTGCTCACTCCTGGCAGATGTTACACACCTGCCCATCCATCACATTTACATGCCTCCTAATGTCTGATCACAAGGGCCAAGCTCCCCAAGGCAGGGCTCAGCCTCACACTGTGGGGCAGACTTTTCTCAGTGGTTTCACTAAGTCTTGAGGATTCACAGTGTGAAGCATTTGACCCCCAGGGCCTCCTTCCACTGGACTCTCTTATTCTTTTTTTAATATGTACTTTTTCAGCCAAATGGCTACTGTAATCTGTGGAGTGTTGTCTGAGCTGTCCAGTGAAAAATGCAAAGCGCATCAGGATCTATCCAAAGGGCAAAATCTGGAGCTGTGTCTGACACATTCTCATGCCCTGATGTCTCCTCAGGAGGCAAAAGCACAGGGGCACCACAGGAAGCCCCAGGAACGTTCATCCATCTTGGCTGAGGACCTTCACATTTCCTGTGCTACCCTATATCCCAGCATGCACTGTTTTGAACAATTCCTTGCTCCAACAAGTCATTTCAGCCTCCCAGCACCGCAGCACCCAGCTTGAAACACACTTTATAGGTAGCTATAAGCTATATTTATAACTACAAGCTATAGCTGTAGCATATAACTGCTTAAGCACTTTGCCTGAACTGTTACACTGGGGGGAAAGAAAACATGGTTTAGGTCAAACCAAGAGTACTGGATGTTCTGGCAAATCCAACACGCAAATCCAATTAACAACAATGGCAAGGAGTTAGTCTAAGGTGCACAGGGGTTGAAGTATTTCCTTACCCAGCACAGCAACTCACAGCCCGAAGAGCRTGCTTCCCTCGGGCCTGCAYGGAGTACAGTTCTGCRAGAAGGACCTGCCCGCTCAAACACRCAAGGATGTCGCATAAGGAAAGCAGAAGGCAAGATCCACTGTGCAGATCTGAGAGGAGGATATATCAGTGGCCCTGTGTGACAGCTGTTCTTCCTGCGAGTAGATAGGCTCAGCTCACCCTGACTATCTTCAGAGCCAGTTGCCTGATGCAGACACCGTAATGTTTTGCATCAAGCTTGTGCTTCTGTACTGTTCACAGTACTGGAAAAGGATTTTCCCAGATCTCCCACCTGCCACCCAGTCTTTTCTACCTGGGCATTGAGCACAGAAAAAAGTAGAGAAGAAGATGCTGAGAAGAGTTYGGGATGCACACCCCCCTTTCTGAACTCTCTTTTAAATGCTTCCTCTGTCCAGTTTTTGTCCTCTTGTCAGTGATGCTCTAGCTATGGTGTTACACAAAGGAAAGAGAGAGCTCATGATGTCCCACAACCAGTCTGAGTRGGAAGTACAGGCTTTCCACCAAAGCCCTGTCCCAGTCCCAAACTTCATCCACTAGTTGTTCAAGGTGAGATCAAAATTGCCTTCTTTAGACTTCAGAATTAATGTGCCTTTGAGATGAACAGGGACATCTCACAGCTGTATTAAACCTTAATTCTTAACCTCAATCTTAATTCTAGTTTTATGCTATTCTGGATTTGTAAAACAGGAAAAAGTTGATTTAACAGTCAGTAAGGGAAGGCTCCCCAAGTGCAGAGGACTTATATAAATGGCCTCGAGTAGACAGGCAGCTTTACACCACCATCTCTCACAATCAAGAGTGTAGCCCAGGAAAGGAGACGAGGTAAAGAGAAAAGGAGGTTGCCCTGCACAGTATTACATTGTGAGCAATCTCATCTATAGGAAATGCTCCTGGAGCCAGTCATGAGTTGGAACTCAACTCCTATCCTGGTTTGACTCCTTGTGGACAGAACAGTTATTTTGAGTCTTCAACCACATGCAAAAGGTTTCAGAAATAACCTAGGTTTCACAAAACTCTTCTGAATCTCACAGTTGATTTTCCTTATAGCTGGCATCAGCATTGACCAAAGGGGAGCAGGATAAAAGGCAAATATTTCTGACTGAGGAAGCAATCTGCCAGATTTCTAGCTCTCACAAAGAACGCATGACTTGATTTCATCCAGAGCTACGAACCTCTTCATCAGATCCAGCCCCACATTTGGAAATCTATTTTTTATAACTCTGCTTTTAAGCTGTTCAGATAAACACTATGTCACCTTCTGCTTAAGGGCAGCTGAGTATAGCCTTAACTTCAGCACTTAAAGAGTTTTGTGCTGCATCCAACCTGCACTGATCAGCCATCACTGACTGACTCAGAGTACCACTTTGTGAGCACAGAAGAGAATGCATGGAGCAGGGGAAGTCCCTTGACACTGACTGCACAAAGATGCAGATTCCTTCTGCTGCCGCTCACAGTGCCTGGGGAAGATGAGATCAGATATAACCAGGCAAAAGTGGGACTTAAACAAAATGAGGTGTCTCCCCTCCAGGAGTTCAGATCTCTCCAAGTCTTTATCTTCTAGAAGCCCGAAAAAAACTCAAAAAAAAAGCAAGCTTTTCTGAGCCACCTCTTGGCATTGCAGATGAGAAGGCAGTAAGTACAGGTTTTCCTTTCTCATATGCTTCTTTCTCTGACCCTCAGCTCAAAGATGCAATGAATTGGTATGTCCCCACTCCTCTCATTCTACAAGCCATGTTTATCATTGCTTTCCTCTCCTCCACTCTCATTATGTCCACATGATGGTCTTTACCCATTTAAAAGATTTCCATGGCCAGGTATGTAGATTGGAGAGTATTTGCCAGTAATGGAAGTAATGTTCAGTCTCCAGTGCTCATCCCAAACTGTATCATTAAAGCCCCACAGGAATGGTGGAAGAAGACCGTAAAGCAGCTGTGTTTCACAAAGGAGTGTGCACTATTGTTCCCTAAAGGCTTACAGCAAATGTACTCTTCTGGACCTCCAAAAGGTCCCAGCAGATTACCATCTATGTTTGTAAAGACCCAGTATTCCAGCTAGGGATTTATTTTGTTCTCCCATCTCCCTTTTTTTTTTTAAAACTAGCATCACAGCACAGCAACCACCACTGCTGCAGCAGCTCCGTGCAAGTCACATCAATTCCATTCCCAGGGGTGCAAACCAATTTCTCTTGTTTTTCCGCCCGTCTCTCTGGCTGAACCTCCAGCAGCCTTCAATCCCATTAATCCAAGCACTGCTGGCGATGACGAAGACTGATTTCACCAGCAAACGATCAATTTGTATCTCCCCCCCTTCTTTCTTTTTTTTTTTTTTTTTTTGGTGCGATGTACAAAATATCATGAAAAAGGCGTTAGTGGTGATAGTTCCACAACAGTGAAATAATAGAGTAATAAGGCAATCCACTTTTGACCTTGCAGGACAGCTAATTCATCTAGCCATCTATCTTAATTATTCCCTGGGTTACAAAAGAGAAACTGTACAATTCATTCATTCCACGGTGACAATTCCATTTTCCACCCCCAGTAAAGCACCATCCTTTCTCCGCAGTGATCCTGCCATAAGCCACATCCTTTCTCAGCCTACTCACACCAGCCCACATGCAAACAGTCATTAAAGGCCTGATCCAAAGCCTGTTGAAGTTGATCAAATCAGGTTCTTGTTGACCTAGTGCACTCCAGACTATACTCTTCAAAACGTTCCCCTCACTTCTAAGCAAACAAGAAAAAGGCCATATTCATAAGCTGCACCAGAAGTAGGAGTGGGATCTCTGGCAGAGTAGAGGAGTATTCAGACAGGCTGAGAAGATCTTCTCGGATCTTCTCTCATGTTGATAGAGAGAAGGAATCCTGCAGAAAGGTGGATATAACCTCAGAAAAGCCTGTGAAATCTGTTTGCACTGGATGAGAGCAAGATAGGATCTCTGAATTTGGAGCACATGGTGATAAGAGTAGAGAGAAGACATAAGCCAGACAGTAGAGAAGATTCAAAGAGCCGCCTCTAATGGTACTGCTCTAAGTTCTGCTATGTCACTTGCTGAATATTAATGTGGCCAGCAAGTTAATATCTCAGCATCAAGTGTGACCTTACATCTATATACCTCTGTTGCTCCATCTGGGAGGCTAAATCCCATAACCTACCCAGTTTTAGGCATACCATCTACAAAAGGTAGACTTCACACATGAGTATCTTGAATCTGCAGGGAGAGGCTGGTATGGATACATCCCTCACTGCTCTCTGAAAAAGCCAAAGTTAGTCTTTACCTCCAGCAGCAAAGGTGTCYGTGGGCATTTGCAATGCCAAAATCTCACAGTGCCCCTTATAGCCAAACAGTTGCTCAGAAGAAAGAGGAGAACTGGCCATAGGAGAAGATAAGGGGGAAAGTAAGGAAGAAGGTTGTTTAAAAGGAATAGCAGCAACTGAAACATATTCCACTGTATCTTGGTTGCTTCTCCTGAGAGTTAACTTGAGACAAAGGCAGCAGAAATCCCCAGATAGGCCAGATGCCTGTGGTCAGATCATTGCCCCTGYTGGGAGGAGTCCTTGGCTGCTGATGTACCCTTAAAGATCTGYTCATTCCTATTCCCACTTCCCAATCCCAAACCCCACTTCTCTTCAGCTGTTGTTCAGTCATCTTTGGGCTCCACAGCTCAGCATCTCTGGATCTCTTTTGGACTTCTCAGCAAACCTCACCTCACTCTCCTCATATTGCTGTATCTCTGCTAGTCTCTCCAACATCCATTTCCTTTTCCCTAGAATATWTGCCCCTCTCTCCCTTAAAGCCTCTAAACCCAGCACCTCCTTTCCTCTTTGTTTGCAGCAGATCATCTTAACTCTCCTGYCTAGTTTCTTCACCTCTTACCCAGTCATCTCCACTCTGTGCTGGTAGCCCATGTCAAATCCATTCTCCTTCTCATTCCTCTCTCCTCTACCCTCCTGGAATCCTCTACTTGTCTCACACACTCCAAGCTTTTGATTCATATTGGGGAGCAACCTAATCTTGCACCCACTGCACTGTTGCTAAAACCCCTGCTTTACCTCTTTTCCACTCTTATCTTCATTCCCGCTGTCTTGTCTTTTATACTTGCTGTGGCCCCTGCCCCCTTATCACACCAACTTATTGCTTCCTCTTCCTCATAATCYCTCATACAAGTAGGCATCCTATTTTCCTCTTCGCCATGTCCAATCCAAGACTGTAACCTCTTGATGGAAGCCAGTGTGTCTTCTTATGTGATGCTTGTATAGTGGCTTGTCAATGTACAGTGCTTTGAATGAGTATTATTAATATTAGTAACACAAAGATACCACCTTTGGCTCTGGAATCCCTGAGTTACAGATCGCTGGAAGCAGGGAAGTACACCAGAGAAGTATCATAGCTGTTTGCCCCTTCCTTACAATTTTTTCCTATGGCTGGCCCCGTGGCTCCCATCAGGAACAAGATCCTGKGCTAGGCAGGCTTTGGTCTAACCCAGTATTGCTCTTCCCATATACTTATATTATACTGACCTTAATAATAGCAAACACCTACATTTTAAGTGCAAAGAGTGTAAACAGAGAGAGAAGTCTATATCATACATCTCAGAGCACAGAACTGGAACCTAAAGTCAGGCATATACATGCTACTTGAACATGCTCTGACTCCTTAGCCCAGGGTGGCCTATTGATGTAGGCCTCTCTGAGAACCCAGCGCCACTTGACAGGAACATGGCACAGAAATCTGAATATAGGCCATGATGTCACTGAGTAGTGAGAATAGCTAAGCTGAAACCCCAGGCAAAGCCTGTACCCATGGTACTGCCTCACTGCCATGTCTATGCCATTGTTATCAGTTCCTCAGCGTGCATTTCACCAAAGGCTGTGTAGTGTATTCAGGCTCTGGGGAGCAGCAAGAGGGCACAAACACAAGGACTACAGTGAATAATATTATAGCAGAGCAYAGAAATCATACGGTCCTTAGTGACCAGAAGCACCAGGAGTAAAGCATGGCAAGCTGATGGGCTGGCATAGCTGGTGCAGGTTGCTGCTAGCTGTTGCACTAAAAATGAAAGCTCTATCACAGCCTGTACCATATCTGCGCCAAGTCCCAGCAGTGCAGCTAATACAGTGTACAGTGCCACAGTGCAGAGAGACACATAACTGGTTTCCAATTAAGATATTGACCACAGGCTGAGGAAAATGTATGTCGGTCCCTGACTGACACAGGTTCCCACGGTGATCCTGGACAATTCATCTAACACACCTGTGAATCCATTCTTGCATAAAGGAGGACCACACTCCTCATCTGCTTCTTGGCATTGTCTAGACAGGTTGACAAACACTCTTTGGGGCAGGTCCAGGCTCCAGCRTCTCATGAATTTCCCACTCTTCTTCCACAACGCAGTCTCTTCAGTTCCCTGAGCTTTTGTCAGGTRTCTCCCTGACCCCAAGACCTTGGAGCTTTTCTTAAGCTACAACCTGAGCTCTGCTATTTCCTTGAAAGTCCTCCTCTTCCTTCCAGTTCCCTCCTTCAGCAGTATTTTCAGTAATCCCCTTTCCTCCACTTTTCCTCGGAGACTGAACACATACTTTCAAACAAACCTCTGAGAGTCCAATCCTCCTCTTAGCTCCAACTGGCCATGAGTACCATGGCAGTGAACTGGAAGGCACTACTAGGTGGCTGACCACTTTCTGCTAGCATGGCTACAGGATGACAAAGGGGCCCTGTATGCCAAATACTGCCCTGGTGTAATGCCATTGTTTTCAACAACCTGGAATTCACACCGAAGGAAATTTGTTCTCCCCTCTTGAATTAATCTTTCCTGTCTCCTGCTGCACTGGTCTTTGTGGTTTGGAGGAACCTCTCCCACCTCAAGCTAGAGCTGCTAGTCTTTCTCCTGGCACTGGATAYGGAGTACAGCTGTACAGTTGAATGCTTTGATCTCAATGACTGGTGCAGGTACAAAGTCACATACTTCCCTGTTCCCCAGGAGAGCAAAACTGCTTGCTCAGCTGAAAGTTAACTTTTGGGGTTGTGCTTGCTCACTTACTCTTAAATGGCCTGCAAAGCAGCTCTGAAAGCAAAGTACTATACTCCAAGGATCCCATGACCTTTCCCAGGCACTCCTCAAGACAAAAGAAGGGGAGCAAAGCAAGGGGAATGGAAGAACAAGCARGATAATGGAGGTCCTGACCAAAGAAGAAGTTTCAGAGGACAGAAAAAGGAAGCGGGAATGATAAAGAGGAGTGAAGGAGAGAAAAAGGAACGGAGGGAGAGAGGGAGCAGCAATAATAAGGTCATTTGTTACAGGAGCTACTCCTAGTCTGTGTGTATGTAACACAATTTGAGCTAATTGTATTGCCCTCACTTTGGGGACGCTGGTGTCTGTCTCTGAAGCTTTTTCTAATTTCCCCCCTTAATGTACGATTTCAGAATCTTTCATTCTAATGATTTTAATGCAATCAGCAAAACTATGCATGTAATTGTCTTTGGCACGGCACTCGCTGGAGTGGCACTCAGGGACAGCTCCCTGAACCCAGGACTCCGGCAGGAGAATGCAAAACAGGCCTGTTTTCAATCACCGCGGCAGAAGGCAGCCGGCAACGTCTGCGAAAGGCTGCCGAAAAAAAACATTTGTCGGAAGACAATGACAAAAAAGGGGGTCTCAGCTCGGTGCTATTCAGAGACAATTTGTAAGCACGGCTGTTGAAGTCGATCCAAAGGCTCCGGAACAGCTGGAGCTTTGCAGTGATTGATAAGTGCGCCCAGGAGAACTTCATTTCTGCCTGAATGAAGACAAAAGCCCCGCGATGCTGGGCGGATGGGTAATGTCACTATCATTAAGTAGTGAGAGTGGATATGCCAGACCTTCAGATGGGGACACAGTCAGGGCTATGAGGAGAGGTCAGGGCACCCTCCCTTCCTTCCCATCACCGCCAGCTCTTTCCCCTCCATGACTCTCCCCTCCCCCCCCCCACTTTCAGCACCAACACACCCTTTGCTAATTGTAATGTCAGTATAATAAAAGTTCCTCTGGCTTATGAGTACCACACCACAGGTCTCTCCCTCTTCTCTTCATGAGTACTGCCTACACACTCCTTCCAGCCCTATCAGGGCTGGTTTTGGCCAGTGGAGACTCCAGGCCATCCGGACATACCTTTTCCAGGGACAACATGGTTGTTGCTCATGGTCCAAAACTCTCAGAAGACACCAGCCTTGAGAGCCACCTTCAGTACCCAAGCTTGAGTGACTCCCACTGAAGGCTCCTTCTCTTTCCTCACTATATTGCTCACCAATATCTTCTAACACTTCAAGCCCACATTTCTGAAGTCGTGTCTATCTGAAATTTTTGGGTAACTGTGAGAACAGCAAGAGCATCACCACAGGAGAAGAATACACAAGAAATACAGAGACAATCATAGTGGAACTGAATGCTTCCTGAATGAATATCACCTTTCTGTTGGTACTTAAGGCCAACTCCCTCTCATGTAATGCTATTACTTCTGATCAGGTCACACAGACTAGGAGAGCACAGAGCTACAGTTCCCTGACAGGGATCCTGGTCCAAGACACCCTCACCCAGCCACCACTGAAACTAATAGCCAAGGCAGATGAACCTGAAGCAGGATGAGCAGCTTCAGAGTCAGGTGATTTGGGATTTCTTCCAAACTCTGCTGTTGATCTGAGATAAAAAAAAACCCAACTATCAAACTAGGGCATCACCATTCCCCTGTGCTGTAGATCAGATCCATATGACCCTGTTAGGAGCTTCACCATCGCCCCACCTTGGTTCCTGTATCCTTTACATATAGCTGCCCTGAGGGAGGGAGCTGAGACCMCAAAGACTGTCCCACTTTGCATAAGGTGATCTCAAGTTGTTCAGCTCTAGCAAACAGCTACTTAGAGCCCAGGAGGCCAAAACTCATGTTTCTCCTACTCATTTGATGACACCTCTGTCAGTAGCCCTGTCCCAACTTAGATTGTTAGTTCTTGGGTAATGGAAAGCTTTTTGTCCTGTGTTTGTACAGAACTTACAATGTGCCTGGGCCTAGGAAGGAGCAACCTCCACACAGCTCCAACACACACCCATACAGAAAGCCACCTGACATCCCTCTATACCTTCTGTTGGCAGTGAGGGCATGGCCAGCTGACATCCCCCTCAATCTCCCTCCACTTTCCAAACTCCAGGAACCTTTTGCTGAAGCAACTGACTCCCCCCCCCCCC
>NW_020449185.1:771845-802942 GCF_003343035.1 Apteryx rowi | reverse complement strand
AACTTATTTCCACCCAACCAGCATCTTGGTCTCTCTGCAGGGTGAGGGAATAGCACAGGCCAGTGATCAGCAGGAAACCAGGTTCCCATTGGCTTGCTGAGAAACACTAGCCCAGCTGCTATTTGTACACGTCATTTGGAATCTCTGCATTCAGCACTGTCGTTGCCAAAGCCACCACTAAAATGTGCATGTCGTTCCCTAATCTTGCTGTCTCCAGAGCTGGCACTGGCTGATTGTTCTGCCTTCCTGCTCAGCTAGCTAAATAGTTATGCTGAGCACTGCAGTGGTGGGGAGGTCTCACATGGTTGGACTTCAGTGTGCACCTTGGGGGTCCCTTGCAGACATTCTTCCTGAACTGGTACCCCTATCAACTGCAGCAGTAGGAAAACAGCTCTCAGAGCATCTCTGGGGCAGATGGGTCACAGCAGGCCCATTTTAGAGAGGGAAACAGAAGCACCGGAACAGCCTAGTGGTCCCTGTCAACTAAGAAAGGAAGAGGATGCTAATGTCCCTGTTGCTTACAGCACCTCTCCTCCACTGAGTGATGCTACCTAGGCTTCTGTACGTCCACTCTGTAGATAGCTGTAATGATACAGGAACACACTTCTGAAGGCAGAAATGCCTTTTTCAGGGCCTGCACATTCAACAGTAATGTTGCTGGTAACATGTCAGAGCAAAGCTTTAGCAGTGAGCAGGAGCAAAATATCCAACTTTAATGAACTAATCTGGACCTGCAGAGACTTGGTTACAACCAAGTAAAGATTCCCCAAGCCCTCGGTTGAGCTCAGTCAGGCCTAAGCACCCAACACAGTGACTGTTAGTTGCAGTAACATCTTCCCCACATGACACTTCATTTCTAGCAGCTACCGGGTTCCAGCTTCTAGAAGGAGCAGAAATAGCCAAGGCATCTCACAGGAGACTTCCTGCTCCTGATTTTTGGACACAGAAAAGGATTCAGTGAAGTCTCCAACAGAATTTTCCTCAATCTTTTACACCAGTCTTGGCTGTCTGCTTAGTCTGATCCTCCCAGTGGCTCATCTTCCAGTTGCCACCTTTAGCAAAACTGACAATCCTGTTGGGTCCAGTATGAGCATCACATGCAGGTAGCACAGTGGTGAACATAAGACTCCTTGGATTAGGTCATACCATCAGCTACTACCACCCCAATGCCCATCCCTGACTGTGCACAGCCTGGATTGCGTCCTTTTGTGCTCAGGGACCTTGGATGTCTGAGGGCACCAGGCATAAGAGCACTAGGCCAAACAGGCCGAGAAAAGCTTCGTGCAGGCAATGCGCAAGGCAGTTACAGGAATAGCAGGCAGGTGGGAGGTGGCCTGTGCTTTTAGAGATGTGCAGATACAGACTCTATTCACACCATGGGAACACACAGCAGAACCAGAGGTGGTCCCAAGACCTTAGAGGTCATTTCTGACCTGGACCCAAATAGCAGTGGCACTTGGTGCTGGCAGGATTTGATCACTTTGTGAGCCACCCTACCCTAAGTTATGATGGTAGGGCTGGGCAGGACCCAAAACCTCCTCCAATCTGTCTTTGTCCCCACTCGGATCTACACAGTAATAAATAGTGATCAGTCTTGACAGAGAGCATCCAAGTGTCTGGCACACTGTGGAAGGTGAGGGCAAGGCATTCTGTTACAGGAGATGATCCCTGGCCTGCCTTTCATGACAACCCCAGAGAATTCACACTGCCCTGCTCCCTCCTCTTGAAAGGTGATAACAAAGGTGTGAGTTTCTAAGCCTGACTGGCTCATGGAGTTAAAACCCAGTGAACCCAACCAGATCAGTGATAAAGCCAGAGCTCGGCTGAATTGGTCATTCTCTTGCTCTCTCGTTCTCTGTCTGACCCCTCTTTTGCATGGTTCATGGAATCGGCAAAACTCCCTGACACAGAAACTGGAAGACACTCGATCTGTCGGTAACARTTTCCAGTGGCTTTGACGGGAACAGGCAGAGCACAGGAAGAATAAAAAAGGGGAAGGGAAAAAAAAAAATCCTTCTACCTCCCATCCTCCTGGCTCCCTGTCACTCATTCATTTCTCCTTTGGTTCCCCTCCTTCCCAGTGCTTGTGAGCATTTCCTTTTCTTTGTCTGCTGTTGGACAGATAAAGACACAGTACAGGGGCTTGCAGGAGGAATCCCAACTTGAGCCATGAAACAGACGCTTAATTCATCATACAGGAAAGCCCATTTACACACAGAAGGGTAGTACAAGACCTGAACATTCCTTTCCTTAAAGTCCCCACTGCTCTTGCAATGTGCTGGTTCTCTGCCCAGGCCTGGAGTTGCTTGTACCAGCATAGAGATCTGGAAGAGACAGAAAGGACGGAGCTGGTGGTGATATATGTCCACATGCTATTTACATTTTTTAGGTCAGCTTGGCAGGGAAAGGGGAGCTTTTTCACTTTCCTTTGTGGGGTGAAATTTGGCCTGAGACCATCAGGGTGATTTTACCCAATATATCCCTGACCTAACCTTTGATCTCCCATGCTCTCTTCCTGGAGATCACTGTGGCTTCAAACCTGATGCACAATAGACTTCACAGGTGGTTGGGAGAGGGTCTGTGAGCAGTCAGGACATAGGGACTGGGTCTTCCACAGCCCCTTCTGGGCTACACATCTGTCCCACAAACTGACACTGTCACTGTAGGAGACTGGATTCAGAAACACAGGCAGTTCCTTCCCATTCCTGGGTTGTGATGTCTTTCCCCAAATAAAAGTCAGCCTGAACAAGTACTTAGGAAGATGTGAGCACAGGGTATGATGCCTTCCTTTTAAATCAATCTCTGCTTCAGTCTATGTCCACCCTGGCCAAAGATTAGACCAGTAAGTGTTACAGGTAGTGGGCTTTGTGTTGTACCATCCAGAGCACCATTTTCTTCTTCTCCCTCACCCACCTAGGGAAATGTTTCTCAAAGCAGGTGATCTTTTGAAGGAGGTATGAGAGATGGTAGGCAGGAGATATCATGACTCTGATGAGTCAATAGCCCAGAAACAACTGCTGTATGGATTACACAGGGCCCAGCTTTCATCATGGTAAAAACAGACTATCATGTTATCATACAACCGGCACCATCAGATAACCCACACCCTTAGAAGGGTCAGTGCTTGAAAACAAGTCCTTACATAACACAAGTCACCTATACAGAGGCAGGATGGAAAAGCAGGTGCAGAGAAATAGAAGGGTTGACAGCAGCAAGAATCCGCAGAAAGTACTTGGCTGAAATCTAACTTTGGAGGTGGTCAGAGCTAGAACTCACCCTGAAGGCAGAAGGGGAGCTTGTCTCCCCATCCAGCTCTTAGCTGTGCCAGGATCAAGCTTCCCTGGGGCCCAGTCTCATTTGCTTTGAGTATCATGTCACATCAGCAAAAGGAAACCCAACAGTGAAGTTACAATTGCCCTCCCTCTCTGAGGCAGCTGATCAGAGCTGTGCAAAAGGCAGCTGCTTGTTTCCTCCTCAAGAGACAATTACTGCAGCTAGAAAATGCCACTTGCCATGCTGTTTTTAATTCATATCAGCAGAACTGACAGCTCCAGCTACACTCACTGGAAGCTGCAGGTAGAGGTCTGAGAAGGATGGAACTGCTCCGGCCTTGAGTGCATCAAGGGGCTGTGAAGTTTTGTCTCAGCCCTCTCTAACCCCTCCATTTTGTCCTGACCCACTTGGCCCCTTCTGCTTTCTGTGTCTGCTCCACAAGCCACTTAGTCAGCTGTAGTCAGTAGTTTCACCCATTGACATTAAGGGAAGGGCAACCTTGTGCTTGACACGCTGCTGCTGATCTCTGAAGATCTGGAGTTTAGTTCTGCTGCAAACTCCCTGGCCACATTCTGGGTGAGTCACGAAAACTCTTCAGGGTTTTGGTGGTCACCTATGCCCAGTCAGCTGTGGGGCATTCACAACACTCCTACTGGCCAGCCAGGTGGTGTTTGGAAATGCTCCTACTGCTGGTATGACTGCAGACCAGCTGAATGCCTCAGGAACTCCTAACAGGCTGCTTACACTGCAAAATCCTGGGGGCAGCAGGGCTTGTGCACCACAAGCTAGAAGCACATCCTATTCCTTGGTGGGACAGGGGAGACCCCAGCAGGGATACACTGATTCAACAGGACAACTAAAGAAAAAGACAGAGACAGGTAGATCAAAGAGCTCATAGAAGTGAGCAGGAGGAGGCTGTAACAGACCACAGCCCTCAGCTTGAGAAAACCAGGATACCATCCTTGCAAACTTGGCAGCCACGTCCATTTAGACTGCACAGTCTTCAGAGCAGCTGTCACCTATCATACTTCATACAGCACCTGACACCCAGACCCCCAGCTGAAACTGGAGCCACTAGGTCATGAAGAGCAGCAATGGAAATACTCATAACAGACAAACTCAACCCATGGAGCATCCTTCAGCCAGAACCACATGCAGACACAGTGAGACATAGCTGTTTCTAGTGCCTCTGATAACAAGTCCTTTTCTTTAAGCTTTGAATTGCCCCAAATTGACTATAAGCATTCAAACTGATGCAAACCATGAACAACTCTGTCAAAGCCTAAGGGGTCTCAGCCACGGGGAAAAAAAAAAAAAAATCAAGGCAGAGAAAGTGAGAAGGGAAATCAGATTCTCTCTGCATTGCTACACCCGCTCACAAGCTGTTGATACAAGTAACACTTCAAGACTGCGTCCTCCAGAGCCACACCAGTTTTGGGCTCACGCCAGCATGGTAGTTTGAAGTGAACAGTCATGTAGCTGGACACCAAGGATAAATAAGATTACAGCTAATCCTGCTTTCACAGCAGGATACTAGAGAATTTAGCTGACCTTTGTTAAATAAGCTCAGTGCAGCCCTTGAGAGATGGTGAATTACCAGGGGCATAGCAAAGAATGTCTGCACTTGTGCCATAGCCCAGAGAAACAGTTTTTTCCCCACACAAGAGGCTGCAATCTACCCCCTTCCCTGGGCAACGATAAATTTCCTCCATGCTAAGGGGAATAGGCTGCCCCAACCTACTACAAAGGAAGCCAATTGTGTCTCATCTACAAGACTACTCAGCAAGAACTGCTGGTCTGAGCAGTATGGGAGAGACATTCTCCTGCACGGTGAAACATTTGAGTTGTGGCACTGCAAACTCCAACAGAGGAAGTTGCTCTGCCAACAGAAAGCGTCCTGCTCTGAGATGTGTCATTACCACAGCTGCTTATTTCCCTACTGATGCCTGGTCATGGGCTTGCACTCTGGGCTGCTAGTATCTGCACAGGACCTTTAGGGGGTTATTGTGGAAGACAGGCAACATCTGGTAAGACAAGCCCGTAAGAGATATCAGTGTTGCAGCATCCCTTTACTGATATACTATGAAACCAGGAGTGCAACRCAAACCAGGACAACCCCATGGCCAGATGCAGCCAGCCTGAATTTCACTGCTACAGTGCATGTTTCCTTTGGGAAGTTTAAAACCTGCCCACCTGCTCCAGGACTAGCTGGAATTTAGGCCAATCTCATCTGCTCTGCTGAGGCAGTAGATGAGACAGAGCAGTGCTCTATGGGGCTTTTTGATCCATCTTCTGGCCGATGTGGATTTGATGAGACAGAGGCCATATAGGGCAACAYCAGCTGAGACATTAACATCCTACAACAGGAAGTATAGGCTGCTTCCTCTCAAGGCGTAACAGGACAGAAACCCGTATTACAAAACGGTATCTGGGGTGTTTCACTCAGCTTTTAAACAGCTGGAGCAAAAAACTGATCTGGGCTAGCCCCTCTGAAGTGAGCAGAGCTAGGATGATTCCCACCTAGTACAGATCTACCTAGCATTATCTCTCTGGGTATCCACATACTGCTCCAGTGGCCCACTTCCTCCCTTCCCCATGTTATGAAAGGAAAAGGAGTAGGGAGGGGAGAAGCAAGAYGGGAAACTGTTTTGTTCTGATTCTCATTCTTTAAGCAACCCCCAGTTATCTGGATAGACAGATATCTGGATTGTCTCTTCATGGCAAATTGAAGAAAGTCTGCTTCAGGTTGGTTTGAGCTCCCTTTACTTTTCTCTCTCACTCTGCTGGTTCTGACCTCTCAAAACTTCTCAACTGAAACAGATCACAGGTACCAGTATCCATAAAAACAGGAAAATTTATTTTAATTTTGAAATCCCTTTCAGTGGTCCTGCTGGAGGGCAGAGGCAGGAGGGGTGGGTAGAAAACATGATCATTCATCATGGCTGAACAGGAACAATTCCATTTGCCAGGCTCTGAAATGAGAAGCTCATTGATGAAGTCAAAAAAAGGAAGGAGGTCCTCTGTCATTTTTCTCCTTTCCTCTGCCCCACATCTTTCTTTCCTTTTACTTTCTCCCACCTCCCCCAAGTCTTTCATCAAGCCCTCTAGAGATGGAGGGGGAAAAAAGCAGCAAGGTCAGTGCCTCATGGGAAACCAACAACTCTCAATATTCAGAATATTGAATATGAAATACCAGAGGACTTATCAATCTTCCTTTGATGGCACAAGGAGCTCTGTTTGTTAGTGCAGGATGTGAAAGGGGGGCTTTCAGAGCCGTTCACTGACTCTTCAAAACGCATTTCACCATTTGAGCTTTGTGACTGCTCACCCTACACAGTGTCCAGCTAGGAAGGGAAGCCACATCCAGTCCTGCCAATCTGTCCTAGGCAGAGAGCAAGGGAGGTGCAGACAAGTAGCATGGGGTTAGGGCCAGTTCTTAGGTGGTGGTAAGCCACATACGCTGCTTCGCCTGCTTGTAACATCTGATGATGCAGCCCAAAACGCCTAAGAGTTAGCCAAATCCTCTGCTGACACCAATGACTACAGCATCTGTGAAACCAACAGAGCCTAATCCTTTTCGACAACTGCAGACTCGCCCTAAGCCCTCTTAGTCACCATCAGCATGTCAGTGCCCTTCCTCACCCTAACCATAGTGATTACAGGGAGAAGACTAGGCAAAGGCAGGACAGCAGCCTCATTCAGAAATGAGGCAAGCGTCCCTAACTCAGTCACATAACACAGACAGAAGTCTGGAGAACTGGGCCCTGGGCCATAGTAGAGCAGCAGTAGAACTGGGATTAGGCTCCACTGAGGTCAATGGGAATTATCCCAGCAGTATTGGTAGGGCTGTTCCTGAAACAAAACCGCTATCAGCACTACAAAGTTTCCAAGTGAAAGGCAGGTCAGCCACAGGAAGAGCAAAGACAGCAGGCAGGACTGCTCACTGGTGAAGAAAGATAACAACATGATGGACCACAGGCTGCAGGTTATATATTCTGCTCTGTGGGGTTCTCTAGCTCATCACCAACCCCATGCTTCAGGAGGCTGATGTTTCTAACCCTTGCTTATTTACCATAGTGTGATCCATAGCCTTCAAGTCTGCACACAGTCCCCATTTTGGACAACCAGATGGAAAGGAGTTCAGGCTTCCTCTAATCCATCTCTCTCACCATTCACTGATTTTTCCTAAGTATCAGCAGTTGTATTTGGGGATGACCCAGATACCATGTAAACCAATTCTCTCTTCGCTCACTACTAACTAGTGTAAATTGCAAGCAAATATATACATAAGCTCCAGTGACCTGCAAGAGATTCTGTGTGTGTCACTATCTGACCAACATTTTTAAGTCTTGAAAACGAATGTCTGACTTCCAAACATACATCCTTTACTACCAAGAATGCCCTCTGCTCAAGAATTGGTGCAAGTAGCATGCCCATTCAAGAAGTGGAAAAAAGACCTGGACATCCCACAGTATACAATGCCTACCCTTGGATTTAAGAACCAGCTGGTGGAGATAAGTAAAACTTGCCTGATTCCCAGGGAGCTACACTGATTTATGCTAACTAAAGGTTCAGAGCCCAACTTTTAGACAGGCAGGCTTGGAAATGCTGGACTGTCATTCAGTTTCCTGCAGAGCCAGCATGTTGAAATGAGGTGCTATTGTTTACGACAGACCACCGTGCAGAAAAAAAATCTCCTGGTCTCACATGTGACCTTTCCATCAGAGGTCAACAAAAAGTCATCAGTGATTTCATCAGATATCAACCAACTCAATTGCCCTTACGTGCACACATAGCAGTAACAACGTACAGGTCATACTCATTTCCTTGTGTGAGTCAGTCACTCTGAGCCCAAGGCCACCAGTTAGAAGAAAGAAAGATCGTCTGAGATCCTGAATTAGATTTCTGCTCTTGGCTCAGATCTCATTCTCAGAAATATGCCTACTGAGTGATTACAGGAATTACACCCAGTTTAGCATTACAGGAGGCAGTCCTAAGGACAAGGGGGCTGTACTGCAACCACATAAATCAGTGTGGTTCTACTGACACTCCAGCACCTCTACTCAGACTGTGGATCTGCTCCAGTGTATTTACCCTGTGGATTTGTTTGGCTGCTGTCCAATATTGGTATGGGAAAGAAAATAAAGAGATGAAAGAATAATATAGACATGAGAGTGACTATTTTCCAAAGAGAAAACACTTGCTCTAGCTGTTAATGATTTACAGGGTCATGTTGTTCATTGTTGACAGATCTTAGTATTTATCACATTCACTGCTGGAGYACCAAGGACCCCACACAGGAACTTGGGCTGTGTGGTGCAAGGTGCTGTACAAATACTGAAAGCTGTCAGGGAGATAAAGGTACCTGAGTCCTGCCAGCTGCTGCCACTGCAGAAGATACTGCAGATTCACAGCAGGAAATAAAAAAGCCAGTAGGGGGAAGATGGCAGGTGTCCAGAGTGCCAGAATATTTCTCAGCTCAGCACAGAACAAAAAAAGATTATCTTCACTCCATCAAGTTTATTGGGCAAGTTCACAAATGCTAAAAGCTTACATCATTTTTAACACTTTCTTACTGGCCACAAGGCTATCAAAATGCATAGGAACTGCCCATGCAGCTAGAATGCTGATCAGGAGATTACCTAATAATTATTATTATTGATACAATTATTACAGATTTATACAGGCTGCCTCTATCAAGAGAGGCAATGTATTCCCTTTGTGAGATAACTTTTTCTTTGCTCTTCACCRAAGAATTACCTGGCTTTACAGGTAAAATAATATACTGGCAAGTTGCTCTGCAAAAAGCACTTGCAGGGAAGGCACAGGTCTACATCAAACATGTACATATGCACTTGCTTCATCTATGAACAACCTTTCAGTGGTGCAAATCAGGGGGAACCTTCCTGAAATCAATGCACCAGACACTTCACTAACACAAATAGTGCAGTTCCATCGACTTCATATAAAAGCCCCACAGACATGAAACTGGCAGGAGAGAGCAATCAGGCCCTGTYCGAGATCACCCTGTGTCCATATGCTGTTATTCATTACAAAGTGTGATCCATGCGCCTGGAGGCTCCTACAAAGGCCAGAGTCCCCACTCCACTGAGTTCTGCACTGATCAGTAATGACATACAGCACCTGCTTCAACAATTTGCAAAGAAAAGACTGAAACTAGGGATATTCTGGATACAATCTTAGGTGATGAAAACTCTGCCAAGTCTCATAATTATATGGCACGTTCATATAAGATCGTATTTTTCTTTAGGCCTTAACTCCCAGTGTCCAATTGAGTTTGACATCTTACAGAGAAAGGTTTCTACCTCTTTTACCTAAAAAAAGCCTCACAAGTCCAGCCTTCAGGCTGCCCTTTCTGCCCATTTCTGGTTTCCAGCTGCATCTTCAGTGCATGGCACATTAGCCATTGGCTGGGCTGGCCCTCAATCCTATTTGTGCTAAATCAGCCTGGAGTGAACTACAAGCCTGAAGAGAAAAACAGCATAAAGCAAAGACTAGGTAACAAAATGTCACTGAAACCCTTGTGAGCCAAAATTGACACAAACTTTCCAGCCAGTTTTTCAATGTGTCTCTACTTGAGTCAGAATTACCAGCTCGATGTACACATTTATTTCACTTATTTATTATTCAGATCTAAAGAAGTCATTTATCTCTGTCAAGAAAGCAAGTGAAGTACCAGCACACACTGGGGAAGAAAATAAATACACCACTGCTCTGAGACAGAGGTGTGGGAGCTATGTAGCAGAGCTGGCAACCAGAACCCTTGTGAGGGTCACAGCGGCTCCTAACACCTCCTCTGTGTTCCAGACCACTATTTAACTGGGTTATTTTAGTTAAAGGGAGCAAACCAAGTCTTCCAAAGTGCAGCTTCTGCTAAAGACATCCACAACAGTCATTCCCCATATATACAGTAACTAACCAATAAAGAACATAAGACAAGAGGCTGTTGGGCCTTCAGACAGCACAGTACCTGCAGCCCTCGTGGGAGGAAAGCCACGGTTGTTCGCAGCCATTGTAATTCCAAAGGAGTCTCTGAAGCAGCTTTCCTGGACCATGCTACAGGTCCCAGAGCCACCTACAACTCAGTGGCACAACCCTGCCAAGCTGCTTCCATCAAAGATTTCAAGTGGGTTCTCAGGAGACAGCCTCAGGGCCATGTCCCACAGTGCCCTGAAGACCTCTAGGATCTCTTTCCACCTCTGTGGCTCTTTCACCCCACAGAAGTACAGCGTGGATGAGGTTGGAAGGGACCTGTGGAGACTGTCTAGTCCAACACCTCCTGCTCAAGCAGGGTCAACAAGAGCAGGTTGCTCAAGGCTGTTCCCAGTCTGGTTTTGAATATCTCCAAGGATGGAGACTCCACAGCCTCCCTGGGCAACCTGTTCCAGTGTTTGATTATCCTACTAAAATGGTGGGTATATGGCTCACACCTAGAGATATTCAGACACCTTCTAACCTGATTTGTCAGCTATGTGTCAGAAATGGCATGGAATCACTCCACTGTCCCTAGTAGGTGCATTACAGAACTATTGTAACAAACATACTACAATAGGATTTGGAGCCGAACTGAGATCAGGGTCCTGTATGCCACATCTGTCACACTATGAACAGACAAGACAGAGGAAGAGATAGGAAACATGATGCAGAGAGGTGTCATGGCTCAGTCAAGCTCACACAGCAGGTGGGACTAAAGCCAGGGTTCCTGAATCCTCTGTTCACTTGACAGCATCAGGAGAACTACGCTAAAACCATCCGTAATAAAGTAGCTTTCTGTGTTCTGCTTTGCCACCAATGCTGGTGACATTCTTCACTAGTAAGTACCAGCTGTTATGTGTTTAGCCTTTACTTCTTTCTGTTCACAGTTCTGYAAAGGAGGGACTATCTGCAAGATGGTTCCTCATTTATAAGTATTSCCCACAAAAGAAACATGCTCAGATCTTTATTCCAGTAATGCATCTTCAAAAGATCCTACCATTCCTATATAAGAAATCTGAGGTCACTAAAGTTATCTGCTCCTGTTTCTGCAGAGTGAATTAACCATGGAAATAGCAAATGGTCAGAAGACAGGAATTTACAGATGGACCAAGAGCTGCATGTGCCAACCAGACTCTTATAGGGCTTCGTCTCACTAGAAGTACCAGGTGCAAACACATCCCTCTGCGGTGTGTGTAATCCCATTCACAGGGCTGTGCAACTCCCCCATTCAGGGCAGGGATACATCTGCCCTGAGAACCACTGTTTTTTTCCAGTTGTCACCTCTTGCCAGCAATTTTCTGGTTAAAGGAAAAGCAGAAGGAAAGTTAAAGAGCAGCAACAGCTGCTCCGGTGTCTTCCCCAGATGTTCAGCTACGTTCAGCCCGTTAACAGTTTGAGAAATCATTCGTCAGCAAAGGTTTTGCTGCCTTGCAGGCTTATCTCTGAGACAACATGGTACTTACAAAAGAACTCACTCTCACCCTGCCACACTTACCACCTAGAAACCCCTTGTCATTTCTTAAACCAACAAACTCAGTATTCTTTCTTTGGGTTGCAGAAATTCAGTGCTACAAAGGACAGAGATGCAAAGAGGCACCCACCCAGTTAAGACTGCTTGCATACTCTTACAACAGCCAGGCAATACAAATGTTTCACAAACAAGAAAAGTTAACCCAGTCCTTCTGGCTCCCTGTTCTAGCATATCTCCCTGCTGGAAAGAGTGCTGTCTTCTGCCGATTACCATTCAATTACTGTTATGATCCTCTATTACAGGGATTGATTGCAGAGGTCAGTAAAAGGCAGAATTACAACAACTGAGTGTTAATGTTGAGATCAGGGATATGGTTAAGATCAGGGTGAAGTGRAGTGGCTCATGTCCAAAGTTATAGCAGGTCAAATTACAAACAGCAAAAGGCAGTTTAAGCAAGCCAATGTTAGGACCTCTTAACACCCAGTATCAAGGACTTGRAACTGAAGCACAGTGATGACAGCTAATTGTCAGAGGGATACAGTCAGGACCAATTACAAGTATTAACTACCAATTAAAATGACAAGGGCCAATATCAGAGCCACTACAAAGATCAATTATGGGATTACTGCAAAGGTTCACAGGAAGATAAGGACAAAGCCCACCTGCAGCCACCCAGAGAAACCTACATGAGGACCTTCCAAATGTGGGAGAAGATTTTTTCCCTGGAGGCAGCTGGGAGAGAGAGGCTCAGTCTCCCACAGCTGGCACGAGTGAGATTCAGTGAAGTTCCAGAAACAAGGCTGATTTCCTCTAGAAGGGGATTCAGCCTGGAGGCCTTCAGCATTGCTAGGAATGGGATAAGATTTGACCCATCTTCACCATGGTTGTAAAGAGCTACCAAGAGGAGCAGACAGCTGCATTTACAAAGGGCTCACTCAAAAGAAACGAAGAGCACAGCTCTATCAGCTCTGAGAAACCAGCTAGGTGTGAAATCCAGACCTCCTCTACTGCTTCTTTGCTAGTGTTAACACCAGTGAAACCAGGATCAGAGGTTTTAAGCTCAGCCTTGCTCTCTCCATGCTTAATTACCTGCCCATCCATAAGCACATTATGCAGTGTGTGAAAGAGCTTCTTAGACCTCTGCTAAGCACTCCAGCTGTTTCAGTGCAATAGACAGAGCTTTATGAATAACCTCAGGGTTTTCCCTCTGTCTGCAGGGCTCACACCTTGCTCTTAGGACCTGACCCATCTGCTCAGCTCATGCAGACCTTCTCATTGGCTTTGAAGGCATCTAGCCCCAACTGTACCACAATTTCAGCACAGCAGTACAAAAACACCACCTGCCCTGTGCCCTCCAAAACCATCTGGAGAATGGGAGGTCAGAGCATAAGGCAAGCAAGCAGAGAAGCCATGCAGGGCTGGAGGAGCACATATGCAGCTTTCCCTGGGGCCTGAACTTTGATTTGTTAAAAGGAAAAGGCTTGGGATCAGGGCCTAAATACCCTGCATCCTTTTACAGACTGTTCCTTCCAAGTGCCAGACTCCATTCTAGGTCCCCCCCCTCCCAATATCAGCCCATCAATACMTAAATGATGCCAGCTTGGAACAGAATTGCTGTATGCCCATACAGACTGAACACATCCACCTTTGGGGTAGGACACATGGCACTCCTATACTATGTCACATGTGGAAGAGAAAGTGATCCTCTGCACACCAGCCCTGGAAAGATCACAATACACAGTCCTGACCACCATGACCCCAGAGGAAAGATGCCCAGATCTCTTTGGAGCTGCAGGAACCACAAAAGCAGTGGACTTCTAGCATCAGGCTGCAACATCACAGCATGCCTGCCCTTGCAGCGTAACCAAGAGGGCATCAAGCCCCCATTTCCCAGGGCCTGGCTTTCCTATCCAAGCACCCCACACTACACCGCTCAGCCTCCAAGCTAAGCCAGGGGCACCATGCACATTCCACGAGCCCCAGGCTGGCAAGTTATGCGTCTTTCTCTGGCTGGGACAAGACCCCCTGAATCCCGTGCCATGGCTAAGCAGCCAGTCAGAGTTCTGCTGCCTTCCCAGCTCGCCTCACAAAGGCTGCTGTAAATCCAAGGAGACATTATCTTACCTGCCACAGTGTTACTTCCTTGACTGCTAGCGACGGCAAAGGGACTGGTGAAAAATGCTGTAAATTAATTAACATCAGACCTCTTGTAGCTGTTTGTTACTGTAAACAAACATTTTAATATGCAGTAATTAATTAAATCTGCCATGCTGTCCCCCTCCTCCCATTGATCTTTCTTCAGCTTTTCTTCTGCTCAGCCTCATCTTTTTCGCTTGGTGAAACAGATCACTTGCAAACAGAGACACCGCTTTCCCAATGGTCCGACAGCAGCGACCCAATTCAAAGAGATCACTTTACTCTTTTTAATCAAATGCTGTTTCCTTTTTTCCCCCAAAGAAACCGGTCTCTCCTCCTGTGCATGTTGTTTTCTCCCTCTGACACATTCCTTCGTACAAGACGAGAGAAAGCAGAGGCCTTCTCATTTATCAAACCTAAACATAAAACTCATTTTTGTAAAGATTTAGACAACGCCCAAACACTTACCAATCCTTTCCCCAGACAAAAGATTTCTATCAGATGATGCATCGTGGCAGCATCCAAGGCTGGGAAAAATCTTACTCTTGTGCAACAGCTGCAGCGCTTTGTCCATTGCACCCCAGAAATACTGGGGTTAGGGCTGAGAGAAATGAAAAGAAAAAGCACACAGCTGTTCTTGGAGTGGGCTGGAAAGGGGCTGCCACAGGAAAATGGGGGCTGTCATGTGACCTGGATTGTAAGATATATTTCTTCTGGGAATTGCCTGAGGGAAGCTTGTCTACCATCTCCCATAAAAATTAGGGTCAGGGCATGGGCAACCTTCTTACCAAACAGAGTGCAGTTCCACAGTATCTACACAGGATAACCAGAACAGGGTGCTGATAACAGCATCCATCAACATTCCCAGGCAAGACAAGCTGGTGAACAGGCTCAGGGTCCTTCCAGGGAGTCTAGTTGGGAGCAGCATGAGATAGAGCTATAGATAGGATTGAGGTCCTTCCAAGAGACAGGGCTGAAGACACATACACCTAAATATAGGTTAAACAAGGAATGAAAACCCCAGACCAATGGGCAAAGGGTGTGTGGGTGGAGGTCCCAGGTGAGACTTGTCAGGCCGATTAATTGCACTAATAGGCCTTAGGGCCCTGACTGAAACCTCACTTCCCATCAGTGTGTGTCCTCACACTTTACAAAGATCCAGGCACTCACTGTGAAGTGATCTGGTTGCTGTGGGTTGATATGGGGTAACTTCTGGCGGACATGAAGCCCTCACCAGCCAGAGTGCAGTCCCGCAATGTCTGTGCTTGGTGGGCAGAGCAGGGTGCTGATAACAGGGTCCATGAACACTCCTGATGGGGGTTGTGCAGGCTAGCCATGGCTAGCACAAGTAATTTTGCAAAACGGCACAGTTGATTGAGCCAGACACAACTTAGGAAAAAAAATGGCACCATCCAAATACACTGAGCACCCAGGTTATCACTGCAACTGGCCAGTGCTGATCTGGGCTCTGATGTTACTTGTTCATAGGCACAATTTAGGCTCACCTAGCAGCCCTGAGCACAGTTTTTGGCTGGGAATGTCAGCATAGGTGCCTTAGGCCACTGTTTCTGTGAAGGTGGGCATAGGTGCAACTGGAGGACTCTGCTCATTATTGGGGGATGAAAGGAACAGGCTCTGGCATAAATCATGGCCATGAGCACAGACCTGCCCTCATGAGGGTCTGCCAAGGACCCCTCCCTGGCTGGCACCTATTGTGCCATGGGTGTCTGGCCTGGGAGTGGGAGCTGAAGAGGTCTGCCACACATGGGAGTCCTGGATTAGGGCACAACTCTGTGGGGACACTGTGTGACAGGTGTTGTGTGGTAGGTGTTGCAGGCACCAGCTGCTGTAGGCCAGGGTGTACCCAGCAGCAGGGCTCTCCAGAGCGCGTGTACTACACACCCTCCAGTAAGGACAGTGAGGAGGTAAAGAGGGGTTCTCTCACCCTGCACACAAACAGGCTGCTCTGGCCTGGACACACTCCAGAAGCCAGATGGAGCAAGCACAGCAGCAGAACAGTGCAGATGCAGCCACAGTCTAACTGCCCATGTTTCTGTTTCTTCAAGCCAAAGGAAGTTAGGCAGGGTGGCCACTAAGCACCTCGCTCACTTAAACTCTTTGGCAAATGCCAGCTAGGAATATCCTCTTTGCAAACCTGGCAGCAAATGTGAACAGCCCTGATTCTCGGCTAACATACTTTTGCTCAGCCTTGCAGGTCTAAGAAGTATAGCTGGGACAGTCTCACCCTATAAATCCAGTGACCCCAGGGACATTTAGACCACTTTCCCAATTTCACAGCAAATATCCATTTAAATTGGGCCTGGCCCAATTTAGGTTCCATTCAGCATGTTCCCCTGCTCATTTCCATGCAACCAAACTCATGGTAATATTTGCATGGCAGGAGCGCATATTTTTATTGCATGTGTGTGTAACAACTGGGATTTGGGGGTGTCTGTGAAGATGTCTCTGTCTGTGCATGAGGATGGAGGTGGGCATATGAGAATGAGCTTGTGTATAAGTACACTCATGTAGGAAAGCGTTACTGCAATGCATGCTGTTTGTAGAATGACTGTTCTCACTGACAGGTTTTAGCAACTTTGCCTTTTTGCAACGTCGTCTCTCTAAGGACTCCATAAACATTCAGCCAAGTTTTACTCCCACACAAACAACCCGTTAGTTTGGGTGGAGCTAAACCAGTACTGCGGAAAGCAGAATTCAGCTGGAGCAGAAATGAGTTATAGTTCCTCACCTATACTGAGTTATACTGAAGCATGGAGAAGTTGCTTTTCTTGGCCCCAATCGCCCTGAGAACTGTGCTAGGGCCAGGAGTAGAGCCCAGGAGCTCTGAGCCCATTTCCTCTACTCTAAGCATTTGATGTGATCCTTATTTCTTCCAAAAAGTAGAATTTCCATAGACCAAATAGGTCTGCTGGTAGTCACTTCACACTCAGGAGATCACACAGTTTGTTTCACTGCTCTCCAACCTCTGCAGGACTGCCAGCATGTATGGGTCCTAAGGTTGCCTTGTACTTTTCAAATCATGGGCTTCCCCCCGAGAGCTGGCTCCAGTAAAGCCAACGAGAGTTGTGAGTACCCAGCACCTCTCAGGAGCGGGCCCTGCATTTGCAGTTTTATTATCCATTTTTCTTTTAATGTCCTGCACACTTGAGAAACCCTGTGTGAGACAGAACAAGAGAGATGGAGAAAAAGAAAGAGAGAGAGAGAGCTCATCATGCCCATAAAAGGGACAGATTCTGATTAGCTAAAGTTATAAAAATGATTTATACTTGCAAACATTATTTCTACTTGTATTGTTTGCCTGCAAGCATTAACATCACGTCATGGACACTGTAGCCAGACTCAGCCATCCCTTGAGACAGGACAGATGGCTAACGTCCCCTTCCCATCAAAGAAACCCCCAGCACAGAATTGGGGTGACCAGAAGAAAGAGCACTGGCTCTTGGCACTTCCAAGCCTCACGGGAATGTTCATCCTAGTGCAGCCAAACAGAATCCCCGGCACCGAGAAGCGCAATCCTGATGTCGGTTTCTTCCCCTCTCTGCTTGGCATTTTCCGATCAGGAGAAGCATGCTGAGTCCTGCCTATATTGTGTGGTTTCCCCGCCTCCTGCCAGCCCAGATCTGGGTTTATTTCCTCATCCGTGATTATTGTAAAGAGGAGCAGAATGAAATGCAGATGCAAAACATGCTCGTAAGAATTTCCTCTCTCTCTCTCCCCCATCTGCCAGAGAATAGATTTTAATCTTTAATCCATGAGCAATCAGCGAACACTAGCGAATTGCAAATTACAGATGTTTTACTGTCTTTGGCATTTTTAGCTTCCTCGCTTCCCCACTGCCACTCAGTGTCTTTCTCACATCCTCCCCTCTTCTGCATTCATCGAATGCCACGCGCCATCACCAAAACCATATGACACTGTCATCATTTGGTAATTAAACCTTTACTCACTTTAAATACGCAAAGCTGGCTGGGGTAAGCAGCACTTAACCCTTTCCTGACAGGCTCTGTGCATATCTTGAATGAAGGGAAGGGGGATGGCAAACAGAACAGTAGATGAGGGAAAGCCCGAAGTTTGAAACCATGCCCGAGTGTTGATGGCTTTCCTTAAAGGCATCTCTGCTCTCAGAGAGGCCAGAAGAGATAGCAAAGGTTTCTGCCTGTTTCCATTTATCTTGTTTTCTGGGCTGTGTGGTACCACTGACAGTGAAGAGCACAAGCTCCTCTGTCAAACACCTCATGGGTTGCTGGAAGACAGTAGGTCCCTTATGAAGATAATCTCCAGGAAGGCTTAATACACCTTTAACCCTGCACTAAGAAATTCTAGACATAGGTATGGACTAGCTCTGGCTGCTTCAGGTTGATTTTTAGCACAAGCTGTCCCAGTGTGAGGTCCCTTGTTTGATCCTTTGCTGCTCAAATCCTCTGCTTACCTCCAAGGAAAAATCAAGTGCAGTGGGAACAGGCATCAGGTGTAGGAACATGGGCACCCCAAAGAGGGGTGGAAAGGAGGCTTGGAACCACCCTTTCTTTCTCCTCAGCCCCTGAGTGAGTCCAGTGCTGCTGAGTTCCTAGTACATATGTCATGTTACTTCGTTCCTTGGAGTACATCTCAGCTGCAAAGGAGTAGGAAGAACTTTTGTACTGTCCGAATCACAGCCTTATTGGCAGCAAGCTTATAGAGAAAAGATGATGCGTGGCACAAAATGACTCCAGCAAGAGCTGCGGTAGTGGCAAGGGGCTCTTGTCTCAGGGTTGTTTTCAGTAGGGGTCACAGCAGGGCCCAAAGCAAAAGAGAGTACTCATCACATCCATTCCATGAGTGATCCAAATTTGCAGCGGGAGGTTACATCACTGTTCTGTACTGAAGGAATACAAGGCAAATCTGGCCTGAAGAGAGTGAGACATGGCAAGAAAAAGAGGCAGAGAGAGAGAGAGGTGGCTGCAATTATTTTGCCATAGATTGGCAGGGCCTGCTTTCCCTGCAAGAAGACTGCAACATTTGGGGAAACATAAATAACAGTTGACAAGAGACGGCACTGCAGAGACAGGCTGTAATTGTTTCACCTCCCTCTGTGCCCTGTCCACTGCAGGCTCCCAAGGAACTACCTTTGTATCTTAGCTCCAGGCAGCAGCTCAGGGCCCTTCCGCACCAGGAACAGCAAGAGCCTTAATCATTTTCTACAAGTTTGTCAATTTAACAAGTGTTTGCCCAAGGGGCACCTGTCTTCCTGCCTTCCTTTATTCCTCTCTCTGCTTGTTTGTTTGTGAGCTGGTGCATTCTGGCTGCCTTCACCACTACACCAGCTTCACAGAAGTCTAGCTCTAAGCAGGATATAGCCATCACTGGAAGCAACATGGTCTACCCCAGTTTCAAAGCTTATTAAGTGGTATCCTCTCCACTTTTTGCCTTCAATCCTTTTTTTCTCCATCTATCCTTCATTTATATAGAGGCTGCTGCACCCAGAGAGAAACACTGATCCCTCCCTCTTCCTTGGCTGACTCCCTGCACTGAAGAGTGAGTTTGCCCCATGGCAGTTGGAGTTGAATTCACCAAAGATTGAGCACTGACTGTCCATGAAAATGTTTCCTTTCAGATGAGTCCCCATGGGACCTGGGGAAATACCAGGGAGCTCTGTTTCATCAAACCATTTGGGAGCAGCATCCCACACCTTCCATGCATTTGGGTGTCTCAGCTGGAAGCCTGTGCTATTTACCAGGCCGTGAGAAGGAGGAAGGCAAGAGTGAACACAGACCACACATGGGATGGGGCCAGGATCCTCTCCTTACACCAGGGCCCTGGACCCTCTCACAGTGTGACAGATTGAAATAGAAGCTGGTGAATACACCATTAAAAATAGGTCCTGAAGCTGCTTGTTTTCTATTTTTTCTTTCAATTGCAGTGGTAACAAGAAGTTTCCATAAGAGAAAATTAAAGTCCTTAATTAAAGTTAAAGCATTGTCTCTCATACCCATCAGCCATTTCCTGACTCCAAGAGCCCTACAGCATGCAGCGGTTGACAGGATCCTACACTCTTTAGTTCCCAAACCCTGCTTGGAGATCTAAAAACTGAGGAAGCTAGATTGCTACCAGATGCTGCAGGGCCCTGAGAGTGATGAAAAGGGTTGGTGGCTACCGGGATTAATGCCTCAGGTTTCCCAGACTGAGCAATGGGGCCCTTGCTATAATTAAGAGTACAATTAGGTCAGGTTGGGTTAGGATTTTGAACACTAAAGATAGGACAGCCCAGTTGGAGCAATGCCTTGGATTAATGCAGACAAGTACCTCTTATTCTCCTTCACAGGCAGGACAAATCTTTTGACTTTAAGCTGAAGTGAAAACTAGTGGTGGCATTTAAGTCTCCAGAAAGAAAGATGGGAGAAGTGCTGTATATTCCTCTGCTCTGCAGACTTCAGAGTTGGGAAAAGGGCTGATCTTGACGAGGCAGCATTTAGGACTGCATCATCAATGTAGGGATGAAGACCTTGGCTAGATCTGAGGCTACATTGGGGCTTGGGAATCTAAAGACTAAGGATACCAGCTTACTGCTGAAAAGTTCTTGGAATTAGAAAACAATTTCAGCCAGAGTCCTCCCTTCACCTTGTGCTGGCAGGAGGCTGTGATCAAACCCAGGATCAGGATTATGGGTTGTTAAACTTAAATGTGAGAAGTCCTGCTTATTGCTTGCTTCTGCCACACCATCAGTGCTAGAAGAATCCTGATGTCAGCTGGGGCAAGTGCTTATATTGTTTTCCACAGTAAGATGCTTCTTCTAGCTATAATTAAGGCAAGTTTTAGGTGAATATTATTACTTGGAACCTAAACTCTGAAGAACATTGTTCATGCCTGATTATTCAGCACTAGAGGATGGAAAGTGTCATCTAGTATCACAGGATAAATCCTTCTTTATCACTGAGATGGTTCTCCAAACTATATTGGGGCTGCAATGAGACTTACTCTAGTTATGTTGTGGGACTATAAGGACTGAGGCTTCTAGTTTGTCTAGAAGTCTCATAGTGCTGGGCCCTCTCTGTTCAGGAGAGGGCTGTGTTTAATGGGAGCAGTACAACATGTTTTCTCTGAATTATTTGTATGGATTTCATTGTTCTGGTATTTGAGCACCAAATCCTTTTCTGGAGGTCTTTTCACAACACCTTCATGTCAGTTATTGCTATCTTAAAGATAGGGAACTAATACAGAGTAAATTCAGCTGATTTCTTGCAACATTGAGCTGATCCACAAATGGAATCCAAAAATTCTTGCTTGTTGCTACCCTAGATTTGATTTAGGCCTAAATATTAAATGTGACYAAATGATCAAAATTAAAAAAGAAGCTATTAAAATGGGCAAGATGGTCAGCTGGCATTTACTCCCCCATGAGGTGGGGTAGAGAAGAAAAACACTTCTGTTTCAGACATGGCTTTTGTTATGGAACTGGCAGTGGAGCATTACTGCAGGCAGGGAGAGCTGTAGAAACAAGCTCAAGAAGCTTCCCTGTCACTATCAGTGATTTTTACACTGAGGCTGCTCCTGAGCTTTGTACTCAGGTCAAGTCTACATTGATTACAAGGGGAGATTTGCCTGGACAATGGACCATTTGAGAAAGGCAAGCAAAAGAACATTCATTTAGTCACTTGGGTTCACAGCAGGCTGGTTACATCTCAGAGAAACCAGGTGACAGGCAAAAAGTTCCAGGTCTAATGGAAAATATTCCAGGATGCCCCCTTGTTGGCTTTTCTTGATCTTTGAGACAGTAAAGAAATGCTTTGCAAAAGCCAGAAGTACTTACAACAGGTACTATTGAAATTGTCACCCCTGAGAAGATATCCAGTGTGAATAACAATGAACTGTAAATTCAAGTGTTTGCCTTCAACTGCAGGAAATCTACAGCTGACAGCAGAATTTGTCTCTGTAAGCAGCCTTGTGCTCTCTCCATGCCTGGAACTGCATCACAGCCTTTCCAAGACTCCTTGCCCCAGGGCCCTTCATATGCCAGCGGTGGTTTATAATCTTAGGCTCCTCACCACTGGCAGGCAGGACTTTAAGAAAAATGGGTGCAAAAGCCAGGAAATGTGTGTCCTTATTAATCACTGTTAGGGCTGACAGGGGGGAGTTGAGTCTTGGAACATATCCAGATGCAGCAAGGAGGGAGTGGGAACTGGAAAGACCACTTCCCAAACTGTAAACAAGGCCCCAGAGCAGTGCCCAGACTGACTGCGATGCAATCAGAGAAGCTGAAGTATGTTTACAGGTTCCTTTCAATCTGACTCGGAGRTGGACAGGACCAAAGCAGACACACCAGGGCATTTTCTACCTGCCACTCTGATCCAAAGAAGAGTTTCTCCTCCTGCCTTCTCCACCCACCTCTTGGCAAAGAACAGGTCCCTGGTTCATTCATAATGAAGGTGATAGGTTTAAGAAGAGAGAAACAAGTCACTACATACAGAGCATTTGCCAAGCCCTGGCAAGAGGACAGAGCAGCAGAAGCGCAACGACCCTTCACATCAGTCTCAGCTCCTTCTCCCCTGGCTACAGCCACAGCCTGCTGGATGCCCCAGTCAGAGCATGTGTTTTACTCTGCAGCACTCCTCTCTACCTGTCACTGCTATGAGACCGCCTCCCCCCCCCCCCAGGCAAGATAGGACAGGGATGGGATGGGATATACACTTGCTCAGCAGTGACCATCAAATCTACGCCACTGTTGGAACTGACAGGGCAGTCAGGGAGATTTTAGGAGACAGATCTGAGTACCTCTGCTCAGTCCTTCCTGTCTCCTACAACTTTGTCTGACCTGCAGACYTGTCTCCCCCAGGTCTTCTCCAGCTCTTCATCTCATCTAGGTAATTCATGGGCACACCTTAGTCAGCCAGGCACMCAGTCAGCCTGTAAGCCCAAGGACTGCTCCAAAGTGCAACTTGAGCGTTAGGCTGGAAGAGCCTCCCCCAACTGCAGCTTTGTCTCTACTGACCATAGAGGGAGCCTGGACTATTTGCAGGACTCTAGCTGAAGAGATCCAATCAGACATCCCTAGTTAGGTGGAATCAGTATTGGGCCCAATGCAGCCAGGGCAAAGACTTTTCCATGAACTGCACTGAGATCCAAGGAAGTTTGCTATGCATTTTGCCATGGAGGGGGGCAGCTGAGGTTGGGCATGCAGAGCAAAAAGGAGGACTGGGAGTGAGTGTTGCAGAACAAAAGGCACTGCTCTTAGCAGGGTGGAAGATGGTGCAGGGGAGAGCTGAAACCAAAATRGTAATAATAAACTTTAGAAAGTCAGTATTTGACACCAGTCACACTGCTGAGGTTTCATCTATACTGTCACTTTTTCCTCAAACTTAACCAGAAGGCATGCAGCATTTTGTTTGATTCTGGGAGGTAACTGGAGTATTTCAGTGCAGGTCACTGTGCCTCTATRCCCTCCCCTCTGGCACATTAAAAGATCGTGCAAGATAATGCAGCCACCTCTTAACACATTGCCTGGTGATACCACAGAGCAGTTCCCACTATGAACTGCAAGAGCAGACAGAGGCACTATAACATAGCATGGAAGTGAAGCCCAAACGACTGCCATGGAAATAATCCAGCTAGGCTGGCTCTGTTGGGAAGACCACCTCCACTGGGCTCCACCTGCTAGAGACTGGAGGGCATCAGACCCAACCTGCTAGCAAAYGGCAATGAGGAATTCTGATAAGAGGGTGCTAGGTAAGTAATATAAGCCATTTACCTTCTCAGTGCCTTTTTTTTCCTCTCCTCTCAACCTTTTCTGCCTGATGTCTCTACACTGCCTGTGCTGTGTGTTTGTCAAGTGTTGTACAGCACCTTGCACACGGTTATGCTGGCCTCTGCTGGGCTATCAGGGCTCACAGCAATAAGAATGATAAAATCCATTTGAGGAAAGTCACAGAGAATTGGGAAAGGTCTGGAACACAAATAAACCTGTATCAGTTGGGGGGCAGAGGTAGAAGAGGCCAGCAGTATTGTAGCAGCCTTGAGAAAAGGGCCTGGCAAACTCCTAATAGGAAAGCAACACCAGATGGGCTTGCACAGAGCACTGTCACATGTACTGAAACCTGGCTGATGGCCCGTAAAACAAAGGTAAGGTAACACAGTAATGATCAGCACAGGGGGAGGGAATAGCTGAATTTGGTGTCAGGCCAATTCACAGGTTTATTAATGATGTGGGGCAAAGTATATCAAACACAAGAGTGGATGATACCAAATTCTGTCATCTGTCAGTTCAGCAGTTACAACAGGGCCAAGCTAAGTTCCTCCATTCGTTTTACACCTGCAGTCTAACACACAAGGTGTCCCACCACAGCTATGGCCACAGCACCCAGGATTCCTTGGTCCCTTCCCATTCAAGTACTGAACAGACCTCAGCCTGCTCAGCATCCAAGAAGATAAGGGATCAATATGTCCAGCAAAGCTAAAGGCAAGCTCGTATCCTGAGAGTTACATGAATGGTGGAATCACAATATAATCCCAAAATGAAAGTGGGCAAGGCATGAACACAGAGCACCAGCTATATCGTAATGCCCCTAGGCATTTCCTAATAACTAGGAAATTCATGGTAGCTTAGCCCTAATTTTTTTGTTGGTTTTGCAGGGAGTTTCCCTTGATGACTTTGCACTGATTACRGGGTGCTACAGGAGAAGGGTGTGCACAGAGACTGCCCAAAATAGCCAACAGGAGGCATTCCCAAGCCCAACTCACTTCATGGTAACTTGTTTATCTGAATCCCAAGTATCTGCAGATGACATTTTGCCACTCTGTTACTCATTGCACAAATGTCCACACATTTGTACAATAGGACACCATGCTAGTCACTCCCAGAAAGTGACTGTCAGGCTGCTTGCCAGGATCTGTGCAATCAGCACTTAAATTAGTTTGGCTGTAGGTCTGTGATAAATACATGCCAGTCACAGAGCATGCAGGTACCCTTCCACACCACTCTGTTGTCATCAGAGAAGCCAGCCAGAAGAACAAGAAGGAAGGCGGCTTTTACAGGGAGCAGGTGGGAAGGACAGATTAAAAGACAGATCTGACCCTAAGCTGCAATATACAAGTCCCATGAGTAAAGAGTTTTAGTCCATGAACAGGGGAAGGAGGAAGAGAGATCTCTACAGAGCAGGGTCTCTACAGAGAGACCCTGCTTTCTGCAGAGGAAGGTCTCACTGGGTGTAATGGGAGAGAAGCAAGGAAGGGTCAGCTTGCAGGTTATGTGGAAATGCCCCAAGGGAGAGGATGGAAGCCTTGGAATCATTTAAGACATTTAAAACTTGCCTGGATAAAGCATCTGATCATAYACAGTGAAGATTAAACCTTTGCTGACCCTCTGGGGAATGACAGCCAAAGAACAAACCTGTATTCCCTGTGCAGGAGTGGTTCACACCAGGACACAGTTGATGAAGTGTTCAGCTCTCCCAGAGCATTGCGCAGAGGGTAGCAATGCAGCCAAATGCAGGCAGAGCAGTACTTAGGGCTCCTTGCAGGCTCCCGAATCAGTGTTGGGAAGTTTGGCTCATCATCAGCCCCTGATGCGAGCTCCTTCCTTTGCCCAAGCAGACTGCTGATTAACTAGGAATTAAGCTGGCATGAGACAAGAGCTTGTTGATGTCTCTATAACGCTTCAGCTGATAGACAAGAATAACTTTCGTGTTTTCTGTTCTGCTCCTTCTTCTGTAAACATGTCCGATAATGCCAGGCTGTCAGCCAAGGTCCTCCTGATACTGCAGTATTATACTTGTACTCAAAAGGAGGAGATGTGCAGCTCACTCACTCCCTTACCCACACATATGTGTTCAATCTTACATAGACATATGCATGCATGTGGGCATTCCCACACACTCACACTCATGACTCAGACACCCATGCATGTGTAGATGTCAAGCATCCCCAGACTGCCTGCATAAGAACATCCACCTCAGGGATGCACACATGTGCCTGTATTGTCACATATACATACCTTGATATTGGCTTGATTGTACATATGGGGGAAGTACAAAAGTGCATCTCTGCATGTATGTTCAAAGCTGCCTTTAAAGGGATGCATTCCCACTCATACACACATTCATTCCCAAGCATTCACACATTTCTCTCACCACAGATACCATATGCAAATCGCACACACACTTAGGACATGCTAAGACATGGAGACTGACATGTATGTAGGTAAGCAAATATATGCATATAAGTATATACATTACAGGACATGTGCATATAACATGCATATCTAGACATACTTGCAAAAGAGTGCAAATACCCTGCAAACCTACAGAGRCACAAATATTGTTAGGTCACGTTTGTGTACAAAGCAGCCTTATGAGATGAGGTGCTGACAATCCTGTAAGAGGAAGAATTGTTCTCTTTGCTAAATATCAAACCCTTGTCTCTTCACAGTCCATTATTGAGGCAGGAACATGGAGTAGTCTTAAACTGCAGATTTTTGTTACCACATTAAACAGCAAAAAGTCTTAATGTTAATTTGCATCTTTCTAAAAGTGCTTTCCTCCTCACAAACCAGTCTCTAAAAAAAAAAAAAAAGGCAGAAGTATTGCCCTACTCCCTGTGCCCAGCATATAATCAGCTCTTTTGCCACCATTGCCAGCTATACTGCAGCAATATCAGGTCCCAGGCTATGGATCAGCAACCCACTGTGCTAGGAGCTGTACAGCATGGTCCTTACTTTAAAGGAATCATAGCTAACATCTGAATCCTCTGTTTTTCCCCAGTGCTCCATGCAGCATGAGAGCCACTTACAGAGGCAGGGCCTGTTTCACCTAGGTGAGCAATGTCTGTCTGCACATTCTCCTCTTCCACACACAGCACTAGGCTTCCCAGCCCCACAGCTCTGTGATGTTGGCTTCCCAGCTTTCCTCTTTAGACCTACCCATGGACATCCAGTTCTCACCAGCCTCCTCAGAGGAGCCACGGCGCAGGGCAGACTTGTGCTAGCTTTGCAAATCGCAGCAGTGTTGCCATAATGGTGTGAAGCTCAGCATCAGCTGTGAAACCCTCCTGAGGGGTTAAATAGGTATTTAATTAGTCCAAGCTGGACTTTGTGCTTGTGGACTAGAAATAATACCCAAGCTACCAAATTTAAAGCCAGATCAGGTAGGTCCACACAATACAATGTTCTAAGACACATTTACTTCACCAGTGCAATCAGCTCTGGACTTTCTGAGAGTCTTTCCATAACTTTTTGGAAAATAAAAGTTCTTCAGGAGTCAGAGATGTGTTAGTAAAGGAAGAATCAACACCTATGAACTTATTTGTTTTAGAGTTACAGCTTTTCCTTTTCCTGTCCCTAACAAGTGTGAGATACTACATGGGATACTACATGCCAGCCAAAATGGCTGGCACTTAAAAGGGACACACTTTGGTAGATCTGCTTCAGAATAGCTTCAGTAGTCATAGGCTAGCTTCAAACCTAGTACAATTGTTTTCAGAACAGAAGCAGTGGGATTGGGGGAAGAAGAAAATAATGGAGTGGAAAAACTCTGCTGTAGCTCAGCTGATAAATGAAGAAATTCAGGTTAACTTTTAGCACATGCCAATAGCATCACTGTGGAGGTTACTGTTCCAGTAATGGTTCCTATTACTTCCTCTGCATGTGTGTGTACGTATGARGAGTGAGCTCAATGGTATATATTTTGACTAATTCCTTAGCACTTAGGAGGGAATAGAAATGAGTTTAAGGCTTTTATAAGGAATAAATACAGATGGAAAGGTTTTGACCTCCCCCCCCCCCCAAAAAAAAAAAGTATACTAGCTGACAAGGGAAGAAGGTGAAAGCAATTGATCTTAATCTATTCATCAGGTTTTGCCTCATCTGGAAGACTCCATAGGTCCTAGAAAATAGTTTTGAAGTGATGATTTCACACCAAGTTGATGTTAAGAAGGACAGATGTCCCCCACCATCACCTCACAAAACATTAAACTTCTACCTTGTGAATATTTATTGAACTCCGATGGTGAGCAAACACCGGGGAGTAAGGGCCTTTCTTAATCCTTTGACCTCTTGACTTCAGCCAAGGTGTGAAAGGTCAGAATAAACAGCAACAAGAATCCAAAGTAATTCTTCAACAGAAACACTCCATAACACTTCAGGCCTTCTTTTTGCATCATCACCTCTCAAGAACGGATGTAAACCTTAACAGAAAGTACAAAGCTCTGCAACCGTTCTGTGGTACAAGGAGTAGCCTCTGTCAGGGAGCAATAAGGGCTAGCTGCTCCCTAAATGAAGGCAACCCAGGAGCTAGGGGCAATCCCAGCACAGGCAGTGCCCTCACTGATGGGGCAMGGTCCCGCAGGGGCTGAAGGCAGCAGGCAGAACCAGGTGCTGCCAACAGGGTCCATTGACAGTTCCAAGCAAAGCAAGGGACAAACCAGGTTCATGGTCCATCTAGGGGGGTCCAGTCAGGAGGAAAAGGAGACAGGGCCAGAGGCAGAACAGGAGAAAAGGCTACAGTGCAGGTCCAGAGTCCATACAAGAGTCATGGCCAAACAAAAGACTGAAGACAAACTACAACACACACCCAAGAGGCTATCTAGGAAACAAGCTACCTGCAACATAAGTCTGAGGTCCATTCAGAAGGCAGAGTCAGCCAGAGGCAGGGCTGGAAAGAGGCACATCTACAAAACAGCCCTAGCAGTGCCCTGGCCTGATCTTAAATGGAGTTCCTGGGTCCCTGGGCCACATAGGTAGAGGGGGTGGGGGAGGGTGGGTAGAGGCCCCAGGTGTGGCTAGTCAGGGCAATTAAGGCCTACTGGTGCACTYAGGGCCCTGAGAGCATCTCAAGAGAAGGTAGATTTGCTCCAAAACAACGTTACCAGCATAATGTCCAACCCCTGTTGAGAAGGGAGTGTTGCATAGCCCATGCCACTTCAGAGGTATCTTGAAAGGAGCACCCAGAGACTGCCTGGGCACTTCTGCAATGAGCTGAAAAAGAGCCTGGGTGGATTTGTGCAAAAGCGTCAGAGGATTCAGAAAGCTTGATGCACCCTGCTGCTCTCTAGGCAAGAACAGCAATTGTGCTCCTCATTTTGCCCAGGTCTGAGGGGACAGCTTAGATATTTTGTTTAACAGGCCTTCACTAAATTAGCAATAATGCAGTTCCCAGCTCTGTCACTGTTTTCCTTTGTGTCTTTCAGCTACTTTTGCCTTTGCTCCTCATAAGTAACATGGAAATACTATTATCACCTTTATCTGCTTTGTACTCTTAACTCTGAAAAGCGCTTTCTGAAAAGCATCCTATGAGGTTCTAAGATAGGTGCTTTGAGAAATAATAATTCTTTCCTAAAAGAAAATTTTAGAGCAAGGACCATCTTATACTATGTTTGCCTTACAAGTCAATACCAGACTATTAAWTAATTAACTAATAATGCTTCCATTAAAATAATATACTCCCTGTATCATTTCACTTTTTTAAGAGGAACTTGCACCTATTGGACCTCTTCACCTTAAAAAAATATAAAATAAACCACACCAGTGAAGTTATTATACTTGTTCTAAATAGTATAACTGAAAAAATACAAAATAAGTTGCTTGGTGTGTGTGTTTTGCTTTCAGGTTATTCTTTAACCACGGACCATATGAATTCATGTGGTTACCTGGTTGTAGAATTCTAAGAGAGGAAAATGATCTTTATACTTTGAAATGACCAGAAAGCTTGTTTTGTGTTTTTAAAGAAGAAAGCTGTTATGATTAACAAAATATACAGGAGTACATTGCCATCCCCAAACATTGGAACAATCATGAATCGGTTACACTTGGAAATGTTTGCAAAACAACAATAAACTTTATATCCTTTTCATTTGATTGCTGAGGTCTGAATTAAGCTTTTCTTTGCAACTATATTAGGCTAAAAATACACTTTTTTTTTTAATACATGATCGTTGAGATTTGCATGTAATCACTTGACTCCAGGAGCTGGGGCTCTGAGAGGAACTGCTGTCAGGATAAGATCTGTGACAATATCCCAAGAACTGTCCAGGCACCTTCTAGGAGATAGCTGCTAGATCGGGTTAAAAGGCAAGCCCTCACCCATGCCCTGCAATGAATATACAAAGCCCTCCAATATTTCATTCTCGCAAGAGTCAGGCTGAGCCTCAGAACAAAGTTCTTAAATGCTAACAACGACCAAGGGAAATAACAACATCCAATCCACGTTCAAAATACACTCCCTGGGCTAAAGGGCACTTGGTTCATTATTGCCGTATGATTCTTTTTGCTGCTGGGTGTTGATCATTTGTGCTTGCAAGTCTAATTCATTTGTAAGGGCATCTAGAGGTTGGGGGGGGGGGTTGTGTGCGGGTGATTTCTCGTCTTAYTCACATCTAAAGGGATATCTTTCATTCAAAGTCTGTATGAGCTCATCCCCTGCATACGTACCTCTTCTCGACCCATCCCAGACCACCCAGGCCAACRAACAGCTAGGCACCGCCAGCCCAGCTGAGGTCAACAGAAACCAGAGAGCGAGCGGAGCCCAGCTGACTGCAGCCGGCAGGACTTGCTCTAAGGATGCTGCTCTCTGGAGCACCTCAATCAATCCACAGAAAGAATTACAGGAGCAGGAAACTAAGTGCCGAACTTTCCTGTCGTGGGCAACTCCAAGAAGGCTGCCAGCTTACGCCTGCAGCACCGCCAGTTTCCAGGCTGCCAACAGTAAGCAGCAGCACAGGGTGGGGGCCCAGAGGGGCCAGAGCAGAGCAGGCCGTGTCCCCCTGTCCCCAACGGAGGGACCAGGGCAGCACAGGCTGTGTCCCCCCCATCCGTGACCCACCTCTGGCCCTGCCAGGAGCACACCCCAGGAGCACGGCATCAGGCAGGGGGCTGGAGGCTCCTGAGGCATCGCCCCCTCCCTGAAAAGGGAAGCAGAAATAAAAGGCAGAGGGAGCCTTGTGTGTGTTTTTATTATTATTATTTCTGATTAAAGAGGAATTCATTTCATCTTTGCCTCCTGCCAGGGGCTGAGGTGCCGCCATTGAGGTTAACGGTGCGGAAGAATACAAAAAAATTTCATTGAGGAGGATTATAAAAGTTACTAGCTGGAACATTAACAGAAGAGTAACTTGTAAAAAATGCAATATTACAATATTCACAAGGACGGTAGAGCGTGGTAAAGCTATAAAATTCAACATTAAAATCTTCTACAGCCTAGATAACCTAGTTAACAAACATTGTATTGGAACTACTTTTCTC